>NW_025064894.1:569124-584661 GCF_019112545.1 Guyanagaster necrorhizus
GTTTCAGAGTTCATTGGGTTTTGGAATATTCTAAGTTGATTTGGAGCGCAATTTGGTGTTGATTCTAAGTCCTAATTATACTTAAACATTGCTATAAACTACTCTCATGAGTATTGCATCTTTGAAAGTAAGATAGAGTTGAATAACTGTCTTTATTGACTGTCCCTTTGATTTTATTTAAGACTGCAAGAGTGCTTCTATCATACTCAAAACAACTGACCTCAACTGTATTTGATGATTGTGTATTGAGTGGTTAGGTGTTGGTGATTGAGAGTTCATTCCTCATTCACCTCTCTTAGTCACTTAGCTGTTACCAAGCACATCACCAGAATACAGAATAACATCACCAATGATGGACAAATGGTTAAGATGCTCAAATGGGGCACTCCACCCTCTTACATCAAGATGGTGTCAGATATTAGAATGAACATCCTGAAGGGATATGATGCATAGAAAGAATGGGTTATTGAGATGTATAAAGAGAAGCAATGACAGAAGGCAGAGCAGGCCAATCTGCAGGAGTATTGCAAACTGAATGAGCCACTGAATCTGAAGCCTAGCAACCAGACCAGTACTGCTAAGACAGGCACTCCTTCAACCAGTACTCCTTTGTATGAAACCCAGAGGACAGGGACTGGGACAATGTACACAGGGTGTGGAAAGCCAATAGACATAGATCAGCTAAAGAAGGAAGAGAAGTGTTTTAATTGTGGACAGAAGGGACACATATCATGGGATTGCCTGAAGAAGAAGCAAATCTGAGAAGACATCTGAGTACAGATTGCTGAGCTACAGAAGAAAGAAGAAGAGCTCTGCAAGGATACAAAAGTGGAGGAGGTAAAAGATGGGGCTGACCAGTGAGTGATTCCACTGGATCAGCCAAAGAATGTTACAGTGTGTCAGCAGTAGCTATAGGACAGACTAATAGTATTTCTGTAGGAATGACTATGTCTAACTTAAATGCACATTCAAATATACTCCAAACTTCAACTACTACACACACTAAAGAATTGCCAACTTCAAAAGCTCAAATGTCTATAGGCTGAACAGGGGAAGAGATTTCCACCAAATGGCTCAAACTGTTTGACACTGAATGGACATGGCAGGCCCTCAAAGATGAGTCAACAGAGGAAGCAGCAAAGGCAGCACTCAAGAATTGAGTACACAAGATCTGAGCTGAAAAAGTAATTAATGAAATGGTTGAAGAAATGAGAAAAGCAGAGTGGTGCCAGACACTAGAGTGGCTTGATAAACTTTGGGGGCTTAAGAGATATGTCAGGAGGACAAAACCCCAGGGTGAGACCTAACTACTAGAGCCCAAATCAAGACTCTCACAAACCAGTCCACATACATGGTAACTGCTCTGATCAACAGTGGCTGCACTGGCAGCCTCAGTAATTGTGCTTTTGTTGACAAGCACAAACTTTCCACTAGGGCAACAGCTGCCCCCATACCAGTCTACAATGCAGATGGGACCAAAAACCAGGCTGACTCAATAACAGAATTCATTGAGCTATATCTAACTATTGGTGATTATTCAGAACAGATCAACTTGGCTGTCACTGATCTAGGAACTAAAGAGGTATTCCTAGGTTATGACTGACTCATCCAGCATAATCCTCTAGTCAACTGGAAGACCAGACAAATCACCTTTGCATGGTGCAAGTGCTAAAAAATCCCCTTTGAATTACTCAACAAAGATCCTAAAGACAGATAGAATGAAGAGATGGAAGACAGCAAGACTATTCTCACCATAGACATGCAATCAGCATTACACATCTGGGCCATGCATCACACCAATAACCTGGCCACCAAAGCTAATACCAGCAAAGAGGAGAGGGCTTTTGAAGAAATGGTTCTAGAGTGGGCTAGAGATTACTAGGATCTGTTCAATAAGGAGAGTTTCAACAAACTACCAGAGCTGAAACCTTGAGATCATGCTATCAAACTTATCTCCAATGCAAGCATGAACCTCAACTGCAAAACCTATTCCCTTGGCAATCACAAACAGCAAGAGCTTGATAAGTTCTTGGATGAGAATCTTTTCAGCAGGTGAATCTGACTCTCAAAATCTCTGATGGCATTTCCATTCTTTTTCATCAAAAAGAAGGATGGCAAACTCTGACCAGTACAAGATTATCAGAAGCTAAATAAGATGACAATCAAGAATCATTATCTGCTTCCTTTAATCTCTAAGCTGATGGACAAGCTATATGGAGCAAAATACTACACTAAGTTGGATGTCAGATGGAGATACAATAATGTGTGGATCAAAGAAGGTGATGAGTGGAAAGCAGCTTTCCAAACAAACTAAGGACTATTTGAACTGACAGTGATGTTTTTTAGACTAACAAACTCACTGGCTACCTTCCAATAGATGATGAACAATATCTTCAAAGATCTCATTGTCATCAGAAAGGTCACCATATATCTTAATGACATTCTCATCATGTCTCATGATCAAAAGGAGCATTGATGACTAGTCCTTCAAGTACTCACACTAATAAGAAAGTACAAGCTCTTTCTCAAGACTGAGAAGTGTGAAATTGAGGTTCTGGAAACAGAGTATCTCAGAGTCATCATTAGTGAAGGAAGCATTTAGATAGACCCCATCAAAGTAGCTGAGATAATCAAATGGTCAGTACCAACAAAGAAGGAGCTCCAATCCTTCTTGAGATTTACCAATTTTTATTGATGATTTATTTGTGATTACAGCAAAGTTGTTTGCCCAATGATGCAACTAGCAGAAAATGCCTTATAGAACTGGGGATCCTTCCAACAACTCATATTTGATGATCTAAAACAGTGCCTTGCAGAAGACATTGTTCTTGCCATTCCAACCCAAAACAAACAATTTCAAGTTGAAGCTGACTTAAGTGAAGAGGTGATCAGAGTCATTCTCTTTCAGGAACAAGATGGAAAATGATAGCCTATAGCCTTTCTATCCAAAGCTCTGACAACAACAGAGTGCAACTATGAAATTTATGATAAGAAACTCCTTGCTATAATACTAGCCTTAGAAGAGTGGAGACATTATCTGATCAGAGCAACTCAGACCTTCAAGATCTGGACCAACCATCAGAACCTACACTACTTCTGACAACCCCAGAAGCTCAACCAACAACAGGCCAGATGAGTAATGGAACTCTCTGAGTATGACTATATGCTTCACCACAAAGCTGGGACCACAAACAAGAAGGTGGACTTGCTCAGTGAGAGAGTGGATTATAATCAAGAGGAGAATGACAATGACAGTGTGGTTTTACTAAGACTCAAACATTTCCAGGTGATGATAATGCTGATAGAGGAGGAAATCCATGAATGGATTGAAAGCACTATGAGAGACAACAGCAAATGGAACTATCACTCAACCACAAGCAGAGAATGACAAAGGAGAGAGGACTGATCTGCTATGATGGACAGATCTATATTCTCCAAGATCAACAACTTCAGAGAGAAATCATCATCACATGCTATGATCATGCCACAGCAGGACATTCAGGGATCATATGCAGTATAATCTCCTCCCTCCTCTGGTATCATCCTACTGCTAGACCATGCCCTTCACCAATTATCACTCAAGCCAGTTGTCATATAAGTCTCATTTCACTGCACTCTAGCTATATTCTTTATTACTTGCTATATGTGTCATTTCTGGCCTAGAGTGTATCAATTAATCCACTCCATGGTCATGTGTCATTCATCAGTACTGCACAAAGTTCCATGCATATGTTATACATGTGTGTCACATGCAGTGTTCCTTGCATGCATGTCATATGCATAGTTCTGTATGATTTCTATTCTTAATACACAAGCTCTGTGCTATTGTCAGTGCATTCAGTGTCAAGTACTGAGACTTTCTGCACATTATAATTCTTCAGTATGATCCTGAAGCTAAGTCATATACTCCACCAATCATCACTCAAGTCTATCATGGCTAGTCTTTCTTTCATTGCACTCTAGCTCTATTTTGCTTCATATGCTTAATAGTACTTTTGTACTTAACATGTAGTACTGTATTTTGCAAAATTACATGCATAGACACATTTAGGATGTGTTAATATTCTGCCAGTACACTGGCCTCTATTATATTCTTAGATCATATGGCTAAAATTCACAAAGAGACTCACAACACCTTAGAAAAGACAGCCACCATATTGAAAAGGCAGTATAACAAGTGAAAGAACACAATGGTAGCTTACAAAGTCAGTGACAAAGTATGGCTGGACACCACCAATCTCCACCTTCCTTGTCCACAATGAAAACTCACAGACAAATGAATGGGCCAGTTTGTGATCATCACAAAGGTCAGTCTCACAGTCTACAAACTTGCTCTTTCTGCTGGCTAAAAAATCCATTCAGTCTTTAATAAAACACTCCTCTCTCTATACACACCTCCAGCATTTCTAAACCAGAAACAGCCATCTCTCTCTGAATCCAACTTTGTGAATGGTGAAGAATCATATAAAATTGAAAAGATTCTTGACTTTCAACTCTGAAAAGTACAGGGATGCCAAAGACAAAGCCTTTCTACTATAACTGACTACTTAGTCAAATGAAAGGGCTATAGACTGGAATCCAATCAATGGATCAATGAAAAATAAATGTCCACCAATAATACTGTAGAGAATTCACCTGTTCTAGACTATTTCTATGACTATTACCTTTGCTATCTTACCTTGCTTTTATATTTCTTTGTCTATACAGTGTTTACTTGTCACTATTAGTTAGCCTCTCTCTTTCTTTCAATATTCTTACATTATCTGTTAGCAGTTATCTTTGTCTCATTACATGCCACTCACATTATGCCACTCTACAAATAGTATAAATACATAGCTGTTTGGTACCAATAGAGGATCTGTCTTCCCTCATCTTCTCTTATGTCCAAAGTCCTAATGCTATAGCTGAGCTACTACCTACAATACTATTGCTGAATTTCAGGAACATCAGACAGGCCTCTTATTCTCACATATCTCTATACTTTAAATCATAGTCATTGAAATGATGGTCTTAAGGAGGGAGTAATATTATGATTTTTCTAATTATCTTATTATATAGGTGTCTGCCTAATCTTATTAAAAGCATCTATCTAATTTAGCCTGATAACTATGACTATACTGGACAATTCACATTATTGTACTATAGCTCACAACTAATGTCTCATCAATGAATGATGCCTATTGTTTCACACACCTTCTACATGCTCCTTTAGTCTCAATGCATAGGTAGCTATAATAAATAGGACTATATTTATCACATCAGAAAATGTATATAAGTAGCATAGTTCTTGCTATAATAGACTTAGTTTTGAGCTAAAGTTTATTTTATACCACTCACTCTTGAGCCTACTTGCAAAGCCTTAATCTTCACAATGAGTTAGATGCCAAAAAGTAGACTCTGGTGCAACTGTACAAATGTGATACAGTATCAGTTTATCATAAGTCTCACTCATGTGATGAGTGGGTTTAACAATCTGCTATTGCAGAGGAATACTGAACTAAAGCTGCCATGACCAAGATATACCTTCTTAGCAGCTTCTTAAAGGAGGCTCAAAGGCTGTATGCCAAACTTGGTGTCTGTGAGTCATTGCATAATGTTGATATATTATATTCATCAAGCACAGTTAGTATATATCATATGATGTGAAAGAACTTCATCTTTTCAATGTGACAGTCATACCAGCTGGTAGTCAAATCACTATAGCTGCTTTTTACATATGTGTTAATGAGATAATTGTAGGCTTTTCACTATTATTTTCCTTTCTCACCACTGGAAGAACATAAGAGAACTGGAGAAAATAAGAATATGAAGTATCTATTATCTATCATCCAGATTATTTTCTTTTGATATTAGACAATCAGTATGGTGTGTATATCTAAACAATGACAGATCTACCACTGTTCATCAAGTCTAGATTGCTTCTTCACTGTAAACATACTGCAGAGTATCATAACTCATCTTCTCTTAAACTTTAATGTCAAGATAGGCACTTTCCACTGCTGGATAGTTTTCTGATTGTCAGTACATATTATAAGAGTGATCTGAAGATTTCCACTTGGTTCATTTTGACTATTTCTTCACTCTGGATGAGCTTTGAGTGGTAGTAAAGTAGAGGGAGCAAAAGGAGAGATTCAGTTTGAACCTGATGCTTTGATGAGAACTATAATATAATTGGTTCATGAAGAATGGGATGTATGCAACAGTAGATTACTATATTGCAATCTAAGTGGTTTTGGGAGCTAGAAATGAAGAAGCTCTCATCAAGTGGCCAACTCTAAAACATTAAGAGGAATTCTTGCAATTAAAAGAACAGATGTAATCTGTGCCTTTGTTATAGTGAAACACTTCATATCTGATTTCTGGTTTACTTTCTCTACTATAGCAGAATAGTATTTTCATAAATTCATTAAGTAAATTCCACATAGTGACATCCATAATATCCTACTAAGATTGCCATTGGATTATAAAAAGTAAGATATACAATCCAAGTATATGAGGAGATACCAGATTGTATTAGCTTAAGTTTGAACTAGAAGTGATATACTTATATAACAGTGAAGGATAAAAGTCAAGCAAGTAAATGGAAGGTAAGATTAACAGAAGAATATAAGTAATGGCTCAGTCAGGCACAGCATATGTGAAACAACTGAGGTACATGGGTAACTATGGTCAGATAATATAGTGATTGAATAAAGACAGAAGGTCAGTAAATATATAAGATAAGAAAGAATATATGACAATTGAAAGGAATGGAATGAGTATAGAATACAGATATTCTCCAACACTCTTCTATATCTATATCATTCTAATAGCATGATGTTGTGTCTTGAGATAGCTGTGATGAGATCCTGAGAAAGAGGCTTAGTAAGCATGTCAGCTAGGTTTGCATTGCTTCAAATAAACTCAATATGTAAGTTACCATCTTTGACCAACTTATAAATATAAGGCTCATATATTTGGATGTGCTTGACCTTTTGGTGTGACTTTATATTTGTTGTAAGTATGACTATACTCTGATTATCACTATAAAGAATTCTGAGATGCAGCTGAGAGAGCTGTACTTTATCTATCTATAATATTATCTATATCATCAGTTGCATCACATAAGTCAGAGAGACATATTCAACTTCAATAATGGACAGAGCAATGATTGTCTGGTGTTTGGAGCTCTAACAGACAGAGCCACTGGCTATGGTGAATATATATTCAGAGGTGAATCACATAGTATTGCAACATTCTCTATCTAAGTTCACATTTGCAAAGCCAACTGGAGCTAATGCTCTATTATATGAGAAAACAATGCTATAGTCCAAATTTCTCATGTAAACTAAGACTGTGACAGCTTCAGTCTAATACTTATAGGACAAGTCAGAGTGTCACAGTAATGCTTTCATATCCTGATGCAGATAGCTCTTTTTGCCAGACTATTCTCAGTAGAGGAGTAGAATATTGATAGAAGAATATAAGTAGTATTCTCAGTCAGGCACAGTGTAGGTGAAATGACTGAGGTATATGAGTATCTATGACCAGACTATATAGGCAATTGAGTAGTGACAGGAGATGTGTATGTATATGATAAGTATGAATGAGTGATGATCAAAAAGAAAAGGTAAGAGTATACACATGGATATCCTCTATATTCATATCAGTCTACAGAGATGATGTCCAACACTCTGAGATAGCTGTAATGAGTATTGTGAGACCAGAGGCTTGGTGAATATGTCAGCTGGATTGGTATTTCCATGAATGAAGTTGGCCCATAGTTTATCATCCTTGACAAGTTTTCAGATAGTGTTCATATATGTGAATATGCTTAATCTTGTGATGGGATGAGTGTTTATCATTAGCACAATAGCTCTCTGATTATCTCCATACAGGACACTTGAGCATAGCTGAAGAAACTGAACTTCATTCATCTATGATCTAATCCATATCATCTATTATATCACATGAGTAAGTGATACAAATTTGGCCTTGACTGTAGACAGGATAATTGTGGCTTGTCACTTAAAGCTCTAGCAAGCTGGTCTCTCAGTCATCATAAAGACAAACTCAGAGATCAAGTGAGTGGTGTCATAACAACTCCTATAGTTAGCATTTATAAAGCCAATGAGAGTCAGAGCCTGATCACATGAGAAGATAATGCCATAGTCCATGGTGCCCTTTACATATTCAATGACATGCAGTAATGCTTTTCAGTGCACCAAGCTAAGATTGGACTGAAAACAGACAAGCAAGCTTATTGAGAGACATAGGCCTGAATGAGTCACTAGCTGTCTCCATATGACATGCCTCAATAGTTGTCAGTATAGGAGTTGCTCCATCTCATCCTTCTCTACCTGGATGGTTGGTGACTGTATAGTATCAAGTGCAATATCTACTGGCAAAAGTGTGGATTATAGTAGCTGAGGCTGAAATCTATAATAATGCTCTCTCAGTATGGGTGCTATAAAAATATGATGGTGCCAGCTGCAGAGTCTTGGTCAATCTTCATGTCCAGGAAATAATAGTTCTCCCTCATGTCTATAAGCTCCCACTTCTCCTCTAACTCTCTCTTGTGCTGAGTGGCTGTTAGCAACTAACTATAACAAATAAGACTAAACTCAAGACTGTGCTTTGCATTTGGGCAATCAGTGCAAGAGGACCTTATCTGTGAGCTAGAGCTTAGCAATCAAGTTGAGTGATGCTGAGAGTTCAGTCAGAAGAGTATTGGGAGAATAAACTTTAGTCCAAAGCTGGGGCTTAAGGCCACAGCTGAGCTACCTTATATACAAAATGAGTGTGTCTAATAATATGTAATGATGGTGTGGTGTAGGGCCAGTAGTGGTACCAGAAGTGTCTGGTATTTGTGTGCTGTAGTAAATAATGCATATAATGTTTGGTACTCATATGATAGTCACCTATGAAACAAGAAATAAAGAGTGGCATCAGTATGTTGTACTGCAAAGTGTGGTTGTTGGACAACAACAGCATGGGAACAGCATGGGAAGCATGTGCTGTGAATATCATGAAGGTGTGAAATGGTTATGATTGTAACAATACCCTCTGGTCAAGGCAGTCATCCCAACTGCTTACTTGCTGTGTAGGTTGATATTGACCTCCCAGTCAAGGTTGCAGTCCAGTGAGGCTTCTTGGTCATAGAAGCAGTCACTAACCTTGGAGTCAATGTCCTTCCACTGATAGAGCCTTTTGGACTCATGAGGGTCATGCCACAGCATGTAGCAGCATGAGACATATCATTCATAGTCCCACTTGTCAAAATGCCCCTTAAGGGCACAGAGAATCTGTTTGTCCCTATCCAGGTAGTCCTGGATCAACTCCTTGCAGTGCTTGAGATCATCAACTATGAGCCACTTGTTCTCCTCATTTGGCATACCCCTCCATTTGACAAGGTACTCTGTCTTTAGTGGTCCCCTCCCATGGTGGATGATTTGGTCATTGAGTATGTGCTTGACTTCCTGTTTATATTGGCCATCAACTAAGTCAGACAGCAGTGAAGGTGGCTGTTCCTAGTTAGAGAATGCTGGTGGGTGGTAACAGATCAGGAGAGACTCATTGAAGACATCATGGATCTTCCATGTGGGTGGAAGTCTGAGGCAGTAAGCTGATTCCCTGACCTTCTCCTTGACAGTGAAGAATCCTACTCATTTGACATTGAGTTTCTTCTTAGGCCAGGGGAGTGAGAGATTTGTGGTATTGAGCCACACCTTATCACCTGCTGCATATTGTTCTGCAGCACTCTTTTTCTTGTTGTAGGCACATTTCATCATGTCCAGAGGTCCTCCAGGAATTTGAATACAAATTGAGGCCTTCAGTTGGAGATTACAACTTGGAGCATGCCATATTTGGCATAGACCTCATCACATAGGATCTTTGCCCATTCTTCAGAGGTTAGCTCCATTGAACACATGATCAGAATGATTGCTTTTAAGAATCGATCAACAATGACAATGATAGCATCATAGCCATTGCAGTCTGGAAGCCCAGTGATCATGTCAACTGAAATATGGGTCCATAGTGACAATAGGACTTCATTCAGGTGTAGTGGGACCACTCAGGCTTGCATTGATGATTTGCCATATTGGCAAACTTTGCATGCTTTGATGTAAGCAGTGATGTCATTACCTATTTTAGGCCATCAATATTCCCTCAGTATCAACTCCTTGGTTTTAGCAATACCAGGGTGACCAGCAGTTGTGTGGTCATAACAAGTGGCAATAATTTCACCATGTAGTCCTTGGTCTCAGGGAATATAGATCCATCTGTCATAGTGGATCAACTCTCCTTCTTTCATCATTCTTCACTCATGATTGAGGGATGAGGCCACTCACTGATCTCACTTGTGGTTGTCCCAAGTTGCATTTTTGATCTGCTTATGGATCTCCTCCTCCATGGGCATTATCATAGCATGGAAATGTTCAGGCCACAATAATATTATCCTCTTGTTATCACCTCCCCCCTGATCATAATCTGCTCACTAACTGAGGAGATCAGCCTTCTTGTTTGCCATATCTGCCTTGTGATGAAGGATGTATTGGTACTGACTGAGTTCTATAACCTATCTGGCCTGTTGTCGGTTTAATTTTTGTGGTTGGTGGAAATACCAGAGGTTTTAATGGTCAGTCCAGATCTTAAATGTCTCTATAGCCCTGATCAAATAGTGTTGCCATTCTTCTAAGGTGAGCATGATAGCGAGTAACTCCTTGTCATAAATTTCATAGTTTTGCTTGGTGATTGTGAGGGCTTTAGACAAGAATGCAACAGGATGCCATTTCCCATCCTGTTCTTGAGATAAGACAGCCCCTATTGCTTCTTCACTTGAGTTGGCCTCAACTCAGAATTTTCCTTCTTGGGTTGGGATGGCAAGGACTATGTCCTCAGTGAGTCACCATTTGAGGTCATTGAATGCTGTCTGTTGGGAGGGTCCCCAGACCCAGGGGGCATTGCCAGTCAATTGAGTCATTGGTTAAACAATCTTGCTGTAGTCTCAGATGAAGCATTGGTAGAAATTTGTGAATCTGAGGAATGATTGTAACTCCTTTTTCTTGATTGGCATCAGCCACTCTGTTACTCTTGTGACTTTGATTGAGTCTATTTGGATGCTTTCCTCACTAATAATAACTCCAAGGTACTCAGTTTTGAGTACCTCAAACTCACACTTCTCCACCTTGAGGAACAGTTTGTGTTTCCTCATGAGGGCTAGCACCTGCCATACTAGTTTCTGATGCTCCTCTTTTGTTTTTGACATGATTAGGATGTCATCAAGGTAGATGGTGACCTTACCAGTGGAAATGAGATTCTTAAAGATGTCATTCATCATCCATTGGAAGATGGTGGGGGAGTTGGTGAGCCCAAAGAACATGACTGTAGGCTTGAATAATCTCTGATTTGTCCTGAATGCTGCCTTCCATTTGTCCCCTTCCTTAATATGGACATTGTTGTAACCCCATTGGACATCAAGTTTGATGTAATATTTGGTGCCTCAGAGTTTGTCCATTAATTCTGAGATTAACAGAAGGGAGTAATGATTCTTGATCATCATTTCATTAAGCTTCCAGTAGTCTTGAACTGGGTGAAGTTTGCTGTCCTTCTTTTTGACAAAGAAGAATAGGGAGGCCATTGGAAATTTTGATGGTCAGATTCATCTGCTGGATAGGTTTTCATCCAGGAACTTGTCAAGTTCTTGTTGTTCATTATTGCTAAGAGAATAAGTTTTGCAGTCCAAGTTGGCATTCACATTTGGAATCAGTTCAATTGCATAGTCTCATAGCTTCAGCTCTGGCAGCTCATCAAAACTTTCTTTTTTGAACAGATCCTTGAAGTCTCATGCCTATTCAGGCACCATTTCTTCAAAGGTTTTCTCCTTCTTTCACTTGTTGGCCTTAGCTGCCAGATTATTGGCATGATGAATGGCTCATATATATATCTCATATTGGAGATCAATAGTGAGAATGGTTTCTCCATCTTTCATCTCCTCATCCCATTGATCTTCCAGGTCTTCATCAGGCAACTCGAATGGGATCTTTTAGCATTGGCATCTTGGAAATATAATCCTCCTGATTTTCCAATTGATTAGTGGATTATGACATATTAACCAGTCATGACCAAGGAAGACTTCCTTGGTTTCAAGGTCTGTGACAGCCAGGTCAACTTGTTTGGAGTGATCTCTGATCATGAGTTGGAGCTCAACAAATTTGATAATTGATCTGGTCTGATTTTTTGTTCTGTCAGCATTGTAGACCAGTATTGGTGCCACTGTGGCTCAGGTTGGGAGTTTGTGCTTATCAATGAAAGCACGATTGATTGAACTTCCAGTACAGCCACTGTTGATTAAAGCTGTCATAGTGTAGGTTGTTTAGGAAGTGAGTGTTTTAATTTGGGCTTTGGCAATCAGATTGTGCCCTGGAGTTTTATACTGATGAATGAACTTTCATGGTCCTTGGAGTTTGTCAAGCCATTTCAAGGCTCAGCATCACTCAGCTTGTTTTATTCTCTCTATCATCTCATCAATTACTTCTTTAGCTTGAGTCCAATGGACCCAATTTTTAAGTACAGCTTTTGCTGTAGCTTCATTCTTGGTGTTCTTGATGGCTCTCCAGATCCATTCAGTGTTGAATGGCTTGAGCCAGATGATGGGGCCCTCTGCCCCTGTTCAGCCTGGAGGTGTTTGAGTTTGGTTTTCTTGTGATTCTTTAGTGTGCAGAGTAGATGACTGAGGTATATTCAAATGTGTGGATATGACAGGCATGAGAGTAACTACAGAAATACTATTAGTCCAACTAGTGGCTATTGATTACACACTGAGGAAGTCCTTGGCTGATCTAGTGGAATTGCTCACTGATCAGCCTCATCTTTTACCTCCTCCATCTTGGTTTCTTTTCTGAGTTTCTCTTCCTCTTTTTGTAATTTAGCAATTTGCACTCAGATATCTTCACATGTCTTCTTCTTCTTTGGGCAGTCCTTCACCATATAGCCCTTTTGTCTACAGTTGAAGCACTTGCCTTCCTTCTTCATACAGTCTATGTCTATTGGCTTTCCAGTACCTGTATATGTCATTCCAGTTCCAGTTCTCTGCATGCTATAGGTGGAGGCCATTGAGAGTCCTGATGATTTCCTGGCAGTTGTCCTTGATGATTTGGTCAGAGTTGGTGGAGTCAGCTTCTTGGAGTAATCTTAAAGAGTCAATGATTCTGCTTTCTGCCTTTGTCACTCCTTATACATCTTGATGATTCTTTCCTTCCATTCATCATACCCAACTGGCATCAGGGCTTTGATGCCAATGACTGAGATCATCATGATATAAGAGGAGGGGACCCCTCTCTTGAGGGTCTTGACTATTTGTCCATTGTTGACAGTGTCATCCCGAATACCAGTGAGCTTTGCAAGGCATTCCAGCTCATTGAAGTAGTCAGTAGCTGCCTTATCACCCATCTTGTATTCTTTGATTTTTTGCTTGTGCACTTCTTGTACAGCTGGATTGATGAATTTGTCATGTAACATTTGCTTAAACACTGGCCATAAAGAATACCAGTAATGCTCCCAAGTTGTTGATCAAAAGTTCAGGGAAATAAGAATCCACCAGGTCTTTGCCTTCTTCTCAAGGTATGAGACAGCAAAGATGACCTTATTCATATCTGTTCTGAGGAATCTGATATAGACCTTGAAGTACTGCTTGCAATCAACCAGGAATTGGTCAATGTCATCTGAGGCACCCTTGAAGAGGCAGGGCTTTCAGAGTAAGTCAGATTGACACTAGTATAGCAGCATCTGCTGGCAATACACTCATTGAGTTGGGTCAGTCCAAGAACAGAGAGCATCACCATTCAGCCAATGGCCCAGAAAATAAATAGAGAGAATTATTGTCTATAATAGGGCTTCCCCACAGTGCTTCTTCCTTTTGGATGATGACACCATCCCATATGGTGAATCTCAGTTGGACTGCTTTAGGATCATCTCAGACCAGGTCCTTTCTGGTTCCACTTGCTTCATCAGGAGGAGGTTGAGCCTCTAGTACTCAGCTTTCTTTGCTGGTCCAAGGGTTTTGATAAGAGGTCAGTGGGTTGCTCAGCTGGGGTCAGAATCAGGACAGCTGAGTTGCTGTTGATTGTAAAGAGGGTGTGGAGTACAAGAACATGCTGAAGATTGATGATGCCATGTACATGGCTTGCTTCAGGGTGACAGGGGGTGATCATAGCATTAGTTGGATTGAAGGTGTCTGTTGGTATTCTGGAGAAATGCTGAGTGAGTTCTCAGGGTGATTTTTGTTGTATTGTTAAGCAGCATATCTTATTACTGCATGTCTCAAGACTTCTGTTCATTCATTAATTTCTACATATAGGTATAATTGTCCTGCTTGCGACACTAACCAGTTGGCATCACACCATAAAAAGTTTACTCCATCCTTGTACAGCTCCTGATACTCCTGTGTCCTTGCACACTAAATTTTTTCTCCTAATGCTTCTTCATCCATATCCTCATTTAGTCCATATGCAAGTTCTCCTCCAGTGTGAGGTGGGTCACTGCTCTCAGTCTCCTTGTCATCTTTGACCTCACTGCCCTATCCTTCCTCAAGGAGAGAACCAGTGGGCAGATCATAGAAACTCCTCTCAGCCTCTGGTGGTCATACCATCAACCCACTGTCTTGGCTGGGAACTTGGCCCAGTAGTGGGGCCCAAAAAGTCTGAGGCATTGAGGTAGGTGGAGGTGGGTTGACTTCCAATATCAGAGTCATACCAATTTCCACCTGTCATTCTCACTGCTGCCACTCACTTGCAATAGAGCTGGACATTTCTTCAGTACTCATTATCAAGGAGCTGCCTGACCACTCTGCTTCCAAGGAAGCCTCAGAGGGCATGAATAGGGATATGAGCCATATCAGGGACTCATAGTCTGTAGTGTCTGAGGATGGACTCATCATCCTCAAACATAATATCAGCACTAGGGGTTTGTCAGAAAGGGGGATACTAGGGGGTTGAGAGGCATGGGGCAGCACTTGGAACATTGTTCCAAGCTTGAGAAGAAGCCCAGCTGCCTCTTTATCTTGCTTCACTGGCAGTGAAGACTTCTGCATTGGCCCAGTGCTCTGGAGCCTAGAGGTCAGAGTTGGTGGTACTTGGTTCTCAGAAGACTGGAGTTGAGAGTGATCTGTCAGCCCATACTGAGGTGAGGACTGATGTGACCTCTGGTCGAAGCCCATACCAGTTGGAGACATCTGCCCTTTCCAGGTGTCTCCTCTCAATCTCTCACTGCTCCTCCTGATACTGCCAGTGATGTGCTTGATGACAGCTAAGTGACTAAGAGAGGTGAATGAGGAATGAACTCTCAGTCACCAACACCTAACCACTCAATACACAATCATCAAATACAGTTGAGGTCAGTTGTTTTGAGTATGATAGAAGCACTCTTGCAGTCTTAAATAAAATCAAAGGGACAGTCAATAAAGACAGTTATTCAACTCTATCTTACTTTCAAAGATGCAATACTCATGAGAGTAGTTTATAGCAATGTTTAAGTATAATTAGGACTTAGAATCAACAC
>NW_025064894.1:586296-848659 GCF_019112545.1 Guyanagaster necrorhizus
TGTCTCTCCCTTCACAGCACACAGCAGCACGATAAGATGAGGACCAACTGGGTTGCTGAGCTAAGCATTCCCATGGTCCTAAGCACTGGCTTAAGCACCCTGACTAAGCAAGATAGGGGTTATTTCCAAGAAAAAAGAAAAGAAAATAGAGAAAATCATAACATTACCCCCTCCTTAAGACCATCATCCCGATGGTTAAGTTAGGGTAAGTCCTTCCTGCTGGTAGGAGATGGCCGATCTGTTGGACCTCTGGTGGTGCATTGCTCTTCACTGTATGCCCCCACCATTTCTGGTTTGTCCGTCCCATGGCCATCTTCATCGTCCTCTTGTAACAGTCTCTTGTCATTGGCAGGTCAGTTGAACATATCAATGTTTATGTCCAATCTGTTGATCCTGTGTTTGTAATCTTGTATGGCCTCCTCCACATTCATGTATTTTTCGTTGACCCATTGGTTTGATTCTGGTCCATAGCCTTTCCAGCTGACTAGATAGTCAATGGTTGTTTTCATACCTCTGCCTCGTGCTTTAACCTTCCTGATCTTGTGGTTTAGCACCTCATCGATTTTGTAGTGTTCTTCATCATCAATGAGTTCTGCTGGAGGTGGCAGCAGTTGTTCTTGATTTGGGAAGGCAGGAGCCATGTATAGTGTCAATAATGTTTCATTGAAAACATTATGAATTTTCCAGGTTGCTGGTAACTGCAACTTGTATGTGGATGTGCCAATTTTGGCCATGATCTTGAATGGGCCTGTTTGTTTGTCTGCCAGTTTTTGCTTCGGCCTTGGTAGGTGAAGATTTGTAGTATCCAACCAGACTTTGTCATTAGTTAAATATTCATGAGCAGCTTGTCTATGCTTGTTGTACTGCTTCTTCATTGTTGAAGCAGCTTTTTCGAGGGCCATCTTTGTTTCCTCATGGATCTTTGCCATTATCGTTGCAAAGTCCGTCGATGCCGGTGTTGTTGTGTGGACCCATCCTGTTTGCACAACTGGTGGGTTGCATCCATAATTCACAAAGAACGGTGTTTTACCCATTGTGGAGTGGATTCTGTTATTGTGTTGGAATGCTGTGAGTGCTAGCCATTCCGTCCAGTCATCTTGTCGATAGCTGATGAAAAGTCATAAGTACTTTTCAATTTCTTGGTTGGCCTGTTCTGTTTGACTGTCTGTTTGTGGGTGGTATGCCGTAGAAGCATTCCTCTTGATGTTAAGTAGTCGGTACAAATCGTCCAAGAATTTGGAGACGAATTGTGGTTCTCTGTTGAAAATTACTATTTGAGGCATGCCATACTTTGCATAAACCTTGTCCCATAGTATCTTTGCCCATCTCTCGGATGTCAATTCTGTGGAACAGGCAATTGGAATGATCGCCTTCAAGAAGTGGTCGACTATGACAATGATTGCATCATAGCTGTTGCTTTCAGAAAGTCCAGTTATCATATCCACTGAAATGTGGGTCCATGGTGATGAAGGGACCTCATTCAGGTGGAGTGGGGCTGCTCTGGGTTGTGTTGAAGTCTTGCCTCACTGGCAAACCTCACAAGCTTTGACATATTGGGTGATATCATGATCTATTTTTGGCCACCAATATTCTCTTAAGACCAGTTCCTTGGTCTTAGCAATCCTGGGATGTCTGGCTGTCACATGATCATGACATGTGGCAATGATATCACTCCGCAGTTTTTGATCCCTTGGGATGTAGATTCGTTCGTCATAATGGATCAATCCCCCTTCTTTTTTCAGCCCACACTCGTGGTTGAGTGATGGAGTGATTCTTTGATCCCACTTGTGGGGATCCCATGTGGTGCTCTTGATGTGTTCATGCATCTCTTCTTCTGTTGGCATTATCATTGCTCAGAAGTGTTCTGGTCATAATAATATGACCTCTTTGTTGTCATCTCCTCCTTGGTTATGATCTGCTCTGCGGCTGAGGAAGTCGGCCTTCTTGTTTGCTACTCCAGCTTTGTGATGTAGCATATATTCATATTCTGATAGTTCCATGACCCATCTTGCTTGCCTGCGATTAACCTTCTGAGGTTGTCGGAAATACCAGAGATTCTGATGATCTGTCCAGATCTCGAAAATCTGATTGGCTCCAATGAGATAATGCCACCATTCGGCAAGGGCGAGCATTATGGCTAGGAGTTCTTTATCATAGATCTCGTAGTTGCGCTCAGTTACTGTGAGTGCTTTTGACATAAATGCGACTGGTTGCCATTTATTATCCTGTTCCTGTAAAAGTACGGCTCCAACTGCGCCTTCGCTAGAGTCGGCTTCCACTCAGAATCTCCCATCTTGGCTAGGAATTGCCAAGATGATGTCTTCGGCTAGTCGATGTTTGAGATCGTCGAATGCTGCCTGTTGGAAAATTTCCCAGCTCCATGAGGAATTTCCAGTTAATTGTGTCATGGGTCAGACTATTTTGCTGTAGTCATGGATAAACCGTCAGTAGAAGTTGGTGAATCCAAGGAATAATTGTAGCTCCTTCTTTTTGGACGGTTCTAGCCATTCAGTTACCCCCGCCACTTTGACAGGGTCCATCTTGATGCTTCCTTTGCTGATAATGACTCTGAGGTATTCCGTTTCTAATACCTCGAATTCGCATTTTTCAGCTTTGAGGAACAGTCGATGCTTCCTCATCAGCGATAGCACTTGGCATACTATCCGTCGGTGTTCTTCCTTGGTTTTGGACATAATGAGTATGTCATCTAAGTAGATCATGACGTTCTCCATGGCAATGAGATCCTTGAAGATGTCATTCATCATCCACTGGAAGGTCGCTGGTGAATTAGTTAGTCTGAAGAACATTACCATCGGTTCAAACAAACCGTGATTAGTTCGAAAAGCGGCCTTCCATTCATCGCCTTCCTTGATGCATACGTTGTTGTATCCCCACTGGACATCGAGTTTGGTGTAGTATTTTGCACCTCAGAGTTTGTCCATTAACTCCAAGATTAAAGGAAGTGGATAACGGTTTTTGATCATCATCTCATTGAGCTTCTGATAATCTTGCACTGGTCGGAGTTTCCCATCCTTCTTTTTGATGAAAAAGAAGGGTGATGCCATTGGTGACTTTGATGGTCGTATCCTTCCACTAGATAAGTTTTCTTCAAGAAACTTGTCTAGCTCCTGTTGTTCGTTATTGCCTAGTGGGTAACACTTGCAGTCCAGGTTGGCATTAGCATTAGGAGTTAGTTCGATGGCATGATTCCAAGGTTTTGCATCGGGTAATTCATCGAAACTTTCTTTTTTGAATAAGTCCCGATAGTCGCATGCCCATTCGGGTACCATTTCTTCGAATGTTCTTTCCTCTTTTTTGGCATTGGCTTTTGCTGCTAGATCATTAGCATGGTGCACTGCCCAGATGTTAATGGCCCTTTGCAGATTGATAGTGAGAATAGTCTCACTGTCTTCTATTTCTTCATCCCATCAGTCCTCAGGATCTTCATCTGATAGTTCAAATGGAATTTTCTGGCAATGACATCGGGCGAAGATGATGCATCTGGTTTTCCAATTGATTAGCGGATTGTGTCTGATTAGCCAGTCATGACCAAGGAATACCTCTTTTGTTCCTAAGTCAGTAACAGCTAGATCAATTCATTCTGAATGATTGCTGATGGTGAGCCTAAGCTCTATGTATTCGGTGATCAGTCCAGCTTGGTTCCTTGTCCTGTCTGCATTATAGACAGGAATGGGGGCTGCTGTTGCCCGAGTGGGCAATTGATGCTTGTTGACGAAAGCTCGATTGATACTACTCCCCATGCAGCCACTGTTGATTAAGGTGGTGACTTCATGGGTTGATCGAGACGTTAATGTCTTGATCTGTGCTTTGGCTAGTAAATCGTTTCTGGTAGATTTGGCTCTTCGGATGAACTTTCGGAGTCCATGTAATTCATCGAGCCATTCTAAAGCATGGCATCATTCTGCAACTCGCATGCCGGCAATCATATCATCAATTATTTCCTCGGCTCAGGACTTGTGTACCCAGTTCTTGAGTACAGCCTTTGTTGCTGCCTCGTCTTTGGCATCCTTGATGGCTCACCAAGTCCATTCAGTATCGAATGGCTTTAGCCAATCTGTGGGGTTCTCTACCCCTGTTCAGCCTGAAGGCAATTGAGTCTGTTTCATATTTTTAGTTTGAGAAACTCTTGGTGGAGACGCACCTTTGGGGCTCTCTGCCCCTCTTCAGCCTTTCATCAGCACTTGAGTTGTGGAGGTTGGTTTCTGAAGTGGTTTCTTGGGCGATTCTGGATGGTGGATAATAGGGTCAGGTATATTCGAATGCATGCATAATTTAGTCATAGAGGGTGATACTACAGAAGATAAAATGTCAGTCTGTCTAGCAGTTTGTGACCTGTTCTCCAGTCCTTTGGCCGAGTCAGTAGAATCACTCACTGCTTGGCCTTGCCTTTTACCTCCTTAGACTTGTCATCTTCTCTGAGGTCATTATCTTTCTTCATTAGCTCAGCAATCTGTGCCCTAATATCCTCCCACGTTCGTTTATTCTTCTTCTCTGGGCAGTTCCATGCCATGTGATCTGGTTGACCACAGTTGAAACACTTACCCTCCTTCTTAAGGTGATCCATGTCAATCTGCTTGCCTGTTCTGGTACTTGGGCCCTTACCAGTTCGCTTCCTGTTATTTGGAGAAGTTGGGGCTAGGCTGCCAGGCCTGGCAGACATGGTCACATGAGAAGCCAAGGGCTTCAAGCCCTGTCCCTGGTACCTGTGTGACTCCCACAGGTTTGTTGCTTCCGCCTTCTGTCATTGTCATTCCTGCCACATCAGGATGATTTGTGCCTTCCAATCATCATAGCCGACAGGAACACTGTGGCCGAGATCCGAGATGGTCTTAAGATAATGAGGCGGTACTCCCTGCTTCATATACTCAACCATTCACCCTGAGTCAGCTACATCCTCCCAGATTCTGGCCAGCTTCCCGAGTCGCTCCAATTTGTTGAAGTAGTTGAGTGCCGCTTTGTCGCCCATCTTGTATTCCTTCATCTTCAACTTGTGGACCTCCCTGACCGCCGGATCTGTGAACTTGTCATGGATCATCTGCTTGAGCACTGCCCAGGAGGGGTACCGGTGATGTTGTCTGGTAGTTGACCAGAAGTTGGGGGCTAGGAGTACCCACCATACTTTTGTCTTATCCTCAAAGTAGGTGGTGGCGTAGTTTATCTTGTACATATCGTGAAGGAAGTACGAGGTGAAAACCTGAAAGTATTGGTCACAGTCCATGAGAAAGTGGTCAATATCATCTGATGCCCCTTTGAAAGGAAGGGGCTCCCTCCTGAGTGTCAGTTTGATGTTTAGTATATGTGCCTTCGGATCGAGAGGCGACATTGGATTCAGAGGTTCCCCCCCAGGGGGATCCGCCCAATCTGTTGGTGGCCCTGGAAAAGAATGCAAGGACCTATCATCGGCGATGGGACTCCTTGGCATTGATGGCCCTTTTTTTTGGATGATCTATCCATCTTTGATGGTCCACCCCTGTGCTGTTGCTTCAGGGTCATCTGTCTTTGAATCTGTAGGAACTGACCTGGTGGCTTCATTGGGCAGTGGCTGTCCTCTCAATAGTCATGGTGGGAATCCTGGGACCCTCCAGGGATTCAGATATTTTGGCTTTTCTTCCGAGAGCCAAGATGTCATACTGTTCTGAGAAGGGCTTCTTCTCCAGAGTGGTGGAGTACTTACCAGAAACGGTAAGTATTCGTCTTCAGGAAGTACCAGGGGTAATCCTGGCACTAGTGGTGTCCCGTTATTGCTGGGGATCGGCTGAGGGTATTGTCAACTCCTCAGATGCCTTTCCTCCCTGCCCTTCCAGTCTTCCCATTCCTCATCCACCAGCTGGGTCCACTGATTATTTGCAGAGGGGATACCTCCCTCCTTTTTTATTTCCTCATCTTCTCTCAGGCCAATAGAGGCCTTGAGAGTCATCGGAGTCCTTCCAGTATGGGACCCCCCAGGTGGGTAGGTCCCATACCCCCTTGGTTTCAGCATTACGCCACCACTCCCTCTCTTCTCTGATCCATTCGGCATATTGTTGAAACTCCTCAAAGAAGTCTTGATTGAAGAAGAGAGTGATGAGCTTCTTGTGCAAGAACCCACGAAGGGCTCGATTGCTGATCTGGGATGTTAGCCAGGGTGGTATTCTTGCATTGATGGTCCAGTTGAGGGACTCATCATCTGCCAGGAAGCTACTGCTTCCTGACTTGCTGGATAGGGGTCCGTCTGAACTGCCTTCTCCTTTGTTAGTGGTGTCATCCCACCGGTTGCCCTCATAGGGGTCGTCCTTGGGATCCTCCTTCCACTCAGTGCCTGGGACCTATTTTCGTCTGCCTGTGCTGCCTCCTTCAGTGGCTGTTGATCGAGGATCAGTACTTCGATCCTGATCGTCCCTGGGTTTATCCCAACAATCTGGGGCATAGGGATTGTCTTTGGGATTTTCATCCCATTCAGTTCTTGAGAGCTATTTTCTTGGCTCCTAGATTCTTGGGGTAGGGCCCCACTCTGCTAGTCGGCCGAGTCCAGCCAACTGTCAGTGCTCTTCATTGAGCTCATCTTCCCACTGCTGGCCATACTTGACCTCCTTTTCTTTCACCAGTGTGTCAGTGGAGTTGGGGTCAGAGATCAGGATTCATGGGGAACTGAGGAGGGGTTTCTCCTCCTCTTGGCAAGGACCTGATTGGCCCATGCCTTCAGGCCCTTCTCTGGATCTGTATTCAGTGTTTTGGACCTCAGTAGAGAGGCCATTGATGAGTTGATGGATGGTGTCATCCCTGGCTTGATAATCCCTGATTATCCTGGTTGTTAAAGTTTCTAGGAGAACAGTCAGCAATTCAATGGAGGAAGAGGGGACTTCAGAGTTGATAGAGCTGTTGATGAAAGACATGTAATGTCTTGTTTGATTGTTTGAGGGTGTGAGAAAGAAGCATTCAGTTCTTTTTAGCCTTTAGGCTTTAAAGAAGGGAAGCTAGAAGCTTCGAGCTAATTGTTAAGCCCAAACTCCACATGACTATTACCATGTGATAAACAATTTGGTACCTTGCACTTCAGGTATATCCAACTGAGTTCACTGATATGATAACAGAGTTGTGTGGTCAAGGCATTGCAAGTCACTCGAGATAGAATGGTAGAGAATAAACTTTAGCTTGAAGCTGGGGTATTACAGTGAGAGCTATGCTACTTAAATACTGTTCTGTTATCGTACTATAAATATCCATTCACAAAAGCTGTTGTCTTGCTGTTGTGCTGTTTCCCCTGCTGTTGCTAGTCTCTCCACAAAAGCCCATTGTCCTGCTGTGTGCTGTTACTGCTGCACTGCAGTTGGAGGACAAAAAGAGTATTGTCTCTCCCTTCACAGCACACAGCAGCACGATAAGATGAGGACCAACTGGGTTGCTGAGCTAAGCATTCCCATGGTCCTAAGCACTGGCTTAAGTGCTCTGACTAAGCAAGATAGGGGTCATTTCCAAGGAAAAAGAAAAGAAAATAGAGAAAATCATAACACAGATGGGGAAATGCCAGTGAATGACTTCATCTCAGCTTTCCTGGGCCTGTCATTTATCATCGAGGCAGTCTGAGGGAGCCTGCCTCAGCCCACCACTTGTTCCAACAGAATAGTAGGCCAAGATGGGGGAGCTATAAGGCTGGCTTCCAGATGATGTCTGATGGGATCTTGTAGCCAACTGAGTGGCATTGAGGGAGTCTCAAGCATGGTTAGCAATCCCATCAGTTTGAGGGGTGGTGGAAGGATCAGAGGAGAGAGACTGCCAAAAGAAGTCCTCTGGGATGCTTTCATCCTCATGATCAGGAGGGGGGTTCTGCAACCCATGGATTTCAGAATCCTGCAACATGAGGATCATGGTCTTGGCTGGATCATCAAGAGGGGTATCAGTGTCTTTTTTCTTCTTGAATATCCTCTTAATGCAGGTGGCTAGGCCTAGCTTCAGGTATGAGGCTTGTCAGAGGCTGGTGAGACATTCTTCAGGATTCAGGGATATTATAGAGTGGTAGATCAGGGGTTACATTGTGGAGAATATGTCAGATATGTTGAAATTCATTATAATGTCAGATAGCCCAAGCAGTAATCAAGTGATGTTCCCAGCACAGCTGGATGATCACAAGTAAGCCTAAGAGTGTTCCAATGATGGAAGATAGGAGTTTGAAGAACTCTTGATTAAAGTTCAGGTCATTTGAGGTTAGGGCAGGCATTCAGTTTCTCAGCACAATTGAGCTTGAGAAAGGGAAGCTAGAAGCTTCAAGCTAATTGTTAGATCTAAGTTGCATGTGACTAAGACATGTGATAAACTGACATCACTTCATACTTTGAGTGGAACATCAGAGTTCACTTATTGTGTTTGTAGTCTGAGTGTGGCAAGGCCTTAAGGATCAGCTTGAGAAAGGATGGTGTAAAAGTAAACTTTAGCTTGAAGCTGGAGTTACCAGTGAGAGCAAGCAGTCTTAAATACTGTACATGGTTTGCTAATAATATTATGGCTAATTGTGTGTTTCTGAGACCATTGTGCCTATTGTCCTAGAGTATCACTATTATATATAAAAGGTTGATTATGCATTATTAGGCAATGCTGTTGAAAGATAATGACTGACTCAGCTAGTTGTAATGACTAAACTTCATCCCATGATCTTAAGCACTCATTCTAGCACTCTGACTAAGCATAAATAGAGATTAGAACAAAAGAGAAATGGAAAAATTGTAACACAAGTTGCATATGATCAGAACACATGATAAACTGATGCTGTATCATATTCATACAGTCACATCAGAGTTCACTATATGTGTCTGTTGACCAAATGCTTCAAGGCCTTGCAGAATTGGCTCAAGAGTGAAGTGGTATAGAATAAACTTTAGCTTGAAGCTGAGAATATACAGCAAGTGCTAGCCTACTTATATACTAATCATCTGATGAGATATTAATACTACTACTTATTGTATCTGTCTGAGTCATTATGCTCTTTGTCCTTGAGCATTTTTACTGTCCACAAAAGACTGTTGTGCATCATCAAATATTGTTGTTGCATTGAAGGACAATGATGGACTTGGCTTGTTGTAGTGACTAAGCTGGTCTCATAGTTCTAAGCACTAGATAAGCACTCTGACTAAGCATAAATAGGAGTTAATTCGAAATAGAAAAGGAAAAATCATAATAATATACTAATACAAGTACAGAAAGACTCACTAAAATTAAAGAGCATATAATCAAAATATAATCAGAGCTTTATGTGTGGCTTTATATTACATTGATCAATGATGCATAGATATTGATGGACTAAAAGACATGTTCTAGAACAGAGCATTGGTGCACAATGAGATAAATCTATATATCAGAAGTATTGGCCAAGAAATGAGAAGATTTGGTGAAAGTAATAACCAGAAATGATTCCAGGAGTCTAGAATAACTCTCACATATGGATTAATTGCTCTGAAGAGATAAGAAAGTGAAGAGACTAGTGCTTATATCAGCTAACTGATGTCAGGTTGCATAGAAACAGAAGGCACAGTCTCAATCTGAAGCAGAATATGTATGTCAGACAGTGATATGTGCACAAATAACAAGCAAGAGACTCTAGAATGGAGTCTTGTGCATTGAAACTACTATATTAGATGTCTCTTAGTAAGTACAGTAATAGCCTATTTAAATACTGCATTGTAAAAAGTAGTAGACAAGTTTCTGACCCTCCACAGTTGCAGTGTATTGGATATGAAGGTCTTGTATTTTAGCTCTGGGTTTGTCTTTGTAACTTTGAGTGAGAAAATAAACCCTTTATTAATATCATTAAGAGAAATCTGAGAACTGTGTGAGACATTAAAGCTTGTGTAGAACTCTAATTCAATTTAACAAGAGGTTTTGAATTGTGCTCTAGCCTGAGAATAAGAGAGCAGTGTCTAAAGGGCACTCTTTTGAGTTTTTAAGGTATTTGTGATATGAGACACTACAGGTGGCAGAGGTTCAAATTATTTGGATCTGTGGATGAGGTTTTATTGTGTTTTTGTGTCTCTGGATTGCATAGGTGTGAATCCTGTGGGTTTATAATCAGTTTGAAAACTTATATGCAGAGATTTGAATCCTTTGGCACTTGTGAATATGTTTGTAAAAGATTTCTGCTTAGAGCATGAAGCTTTGAGTCATGTAGTGTGTGTTTTAGGGATTTTGAGTTGATCTGAACAGTGCTTGGGACTTTTTGAGAGCTTTGTGTGAGTGTTTTGACATATTGTATTAAGCTATAGTATCTTTTGCCTTAAGGCTCAGCAACATTTATTGCCACCTCTTGTTTTTAAGTAAAAAGCTTTGAGACTTAGAGAGATCTGAGACTGTTATATGCATACTATTGCTGTTCATGTGCAGTAGATCATTGAGGAGACAATTGTACTTATCATATAGCTACTCTTATTGCATTACAATCCTCCAATAAACTAAAAAGTATTGTGTGTGTGTTGGTGTGAGTGTGATCAGTGGATAGCACTCTGCTGTATCAGTTTTCACCTCATGTGCATGCAAAACCTCTTTAACATTGTTCAGATGTGATAATCTTTTGGTGACACCCATGATTGATGAAGAAGAAAAGCTTTCTGGTTGTAGAGTGTATCCAGTTATTGTGTTAAATGACAGCAAGAGCATGCCACTTTGTCAGTCATCCTGTCAATGGTTGATGAACATCCTCAAGTACTTCTCAATTTTCTAATTGATCTGTTTCATCTGCCTATCAGTCTGTGGATGTTAGGCTGTTGAGGCATTATTCTTGATTTGTGGGAGATAGTAAAGATTTGTGAGAAATTTGGAAATGAATTGAGGGTCTTGGTCTGAGATGATAACCTGGAGCATCCCATGTTTGGCAGAGACTTTGTCACATAGTATCTTTGCTCACCCTTCCAATGAAAGTTCTGTTGTGCATGTAATAGAAATGATTTTCTTAAAGAAATAGTCCACAATAACTAGTATGGCATCAAAGCTATTGCACTTTGGTAGGCTGGTCATCCTGTCAACTGAAATATGAGTCCATGGTTCTGTGGAGACCTCATTTGGATGTAAGAGAGCTGCTCTCACTTGTGTACTGAATTTCATCCATTAGCATGTCTTCACATATTTTTCTATATCTTCCTTCATCTTTGGCCACCAGTACTTCTACAGCACTAATTTCTTCATCTTCACTATTCTGGGATGTCCTGCTGTAATATGGTTGTGTGAGTGGAAGATGATTTTTCTGCACAGCATATAAGCTCTGACAATATAGATTCTTCCATCATAGTAGATGAGGTCTTCTTCTTTCATCATTCTTTGGCTATGATTGATCAAAGGCACTATTTTCTAATTCCATAACTCTATTCATCAGATCATACTTCTGATCCATTCATGTGTCTTCTCTTTCATCAGCATGATCCTGGCTCTGAGGTATTCTGGCTTTAGTAGTATTATCTCACTGTTATTGTCTTTTCTCTGATCATGATCTGTCTACTGGCTAAGCAGGTCTGCCTTCTTGTTTGCAGACTCTACTTTATAGTGGAGTGTAAATTGATACTTGGCTAAGTCTATATCAGTTCAGTTTTTAGGAAAGCCAGAAATATTGGAGATTCTGATGGTCTGCCCAGATTTTGAACTCTTGGAATGCATCCATGAGATAGTGTTGCCATTTGGCAAGGGTGAGCATGATAGTGAGCAGCTCCTTGTTATATATTTCATAGTTGTGTTTCATTACTATAAGTGTCTTAAAAAAGAATGCTACTGGCCTTCATTTTCCCTCTTGTCCTTGAGACAAAATAGCATCTACAGCCTTCTCACTAGAGTCTGCCTCTACTTGGAACTTCTCATCTCCCATCAGTATTGCTAAGACCACATCCTCAATCAGGCATTTTTTCAGCCTCTTAAATGCCTTCTTCTGTGCCCACCCTCAAATCCAGAGGATGCTATCTGTCAACTGGATCATTGGTCAAATGAGCTTGCTGTAGTCTTTAATGAATTGTTGATAGAAATTTGTGAAGCCAAGAAAGAACTGCAGCTTCTTCTTTTTCATTGGCTCAGACCACTCTGTTACTCCTTTGACTTTTACAGAGTCCATCCAAATACTTTCTTCACTGATTATGGCTCTTAAGTACTCCATTTCAAGTACCTTGAACTCACATTTCTCTACCTTGAGGAATAGCTCATATTCTCTGAATGTTATCAAGACTTGACAGACTAGCCACCAATACTCCTTCTTGTCTCAGAACATGATGAGAATGTCATTGAGATAGATCATAATCTTCTCAGTGGAAATGAGATCCTTGAATATGACATTCATCATCTACTGGAATGTGGCCAGAAATTTGATGAGTCCAAAGAATATTACTGTGGGTTTAAACAACCCTTGGTTAGTCCTGAAGGCTGCCTTCTATTCATCTTCTTCTTTGATTTGGACATTGTTATAACCTCACTAAATGTCGAGTTTGAAATAGTATTAGGTGTCATGCAGCTTGTCTATAAGTTCAGAGATGAGTGGCAATAGATATTGGTTCTTGATTGTAATCTCATTGAGCTTATGATAGTCTTACACTAGTTACAGCCTATTATCTTTCTTCTTGATGAAAAAGAATAGAGAAGCCATCAGTGATTTGGAGGAGTGGATGCATCTGCTTAACAAGTTTTCATTGAGAAACTTGTCAAGCTCTTCTTGCTCAGTCTGATTCAGAGAGTAGACCTTGCAGTCTAAATTTGCACTTGAGTTTAAGGTTAACTTGATGGCATGATCCCAAGACATTGGGTCAGAGAGTTTATCAAAGTTCTCTTGCTTATTCAGATGCTCTCTGTTCAAATGTTCTCTCTTCTTTCATGGCATTGGCATTGGCAGCCAAGTCATTGGCATGATGCATGGCATGTATTGGGATGGCAGTTGAGGCATCTATCATCAAGATGGTTTCTTCTTCTATTTCCTTGTTCCACAAGTCCTTGGGAACATCATTTGGCAGGATGAATGGAGTTTTCCAACAGTGGCATCAGGCAAAGGTGATCCTTCCTGTCTTCCAGTTAATCAGCAGATTGTGTCTGACTAACCAGTTATAGCCTAGGAAGATTTCTTTGGTTCTCAGGCTTGTGATGGCCAGATCAATTTATTTGGCATGGTCTCTGATGATGAGGCAGAGTTTGACAAACTCTGTGATAGAGCCAGCCTGATTGTGACTTCTAGGTTTTGTATATCCAGTTCTGGAGTACCATCTTGATTTCTTGTTCAGTCCTGGCCTCTTTGACAGTGTGCCAAGTCCACTCTATTTTGAATGGTTTAACTACCTAGATGGAGGCATTTTGAGAGTGTTCCTCTGTTCAGCTCACAAGCATTTGAGTCTATGGGTTTGTGATTTCTTTGTTAGATGTTTCTTGCTATTCTTTAGGCATGACTGGTGCTGGAATGGAAGTAGATATATTCAAATGTGTATTTAATTTATATGTACCTATAGACATGGAATAAGTCTGACTAGCAGTTACTGAGTGCACACCATTAAGTCCTTGGACTGAGCAAGTAGAATTGCTCACTTGCTGGCCTTGTCTTTTACCTCCTCTATCTTTGTTTCCTCACTATTTGGTTCTTCCATAGCATCTGCCTCCTTCTGTAATTCTTCAATCAGAGCTCTAATCTCATTGCATGTCTTTTTTTTCTTCAGGAAATTCTTTACCAGATGTCTCTTCTTCCCACAATTAAAGCATTTCTCTTCTTTCTTTATTCAGTCAATGTTTATCAGTTTCTTCTGGCCACTATCCCTGATTCATGAGACTGTCTTCTTCTCTCCAGGAGGGTTCACCTCTCTAGGGCTAGATGCCTTCTGGTTTCTGGTGTTTCCCTTAGGGTGATTGCTAGATCCTGTCTTCTTACTGTGTGTTTGGTTTATGGAATTGGTCACCTTCTACCACTGGTACTCCCAATTCATGATGATGATCTGCTCCTTTCAGATGTTGTATTCTCTGGGAATGTTAGTACCAATATTGGTAATCATGCTGATATACAACTGAGAGATGCCTACTTTTAGGGCAGTGACCATGTGACCTTCCTTGTCAGTGTTATAGCAGAAATCAGCTAGCCAGGTGAGTCATTCAAGATCTCTGAAGTATTTTTTGGTGGTCTTATCACCCATTCAGAGCTCATACATCTTTTCCTTGTAGACATATTTTACTGCAGAATCAGTGAATTTGTCTTTGATAGCCTTTTTGAAGGTTTTTTATAAGGGCAGCTAATAATGCCTTCAGATAGAAGAGTATAGTTCAGTGAGGCACATGGTCCACCAGTCCTTTGCCTTGTCCTTGAAGTAGAAAGCAGCAAAGGTGACATGATAGACATTGGTAGAGAGATAGATGGAATGTACTTTGAAGTATATTTTGCAGTCAACCAGAAAGCAGTCAATATCATCCAAGGCTTCCTTAAAGAGTTGTGGCTTCCTCATCAGTTTGGGTTTGCACTGTAATAGTGGTGCATTGGTAGCTATTGCAGCCATGAGGTTAGAGTAGTCTCCAAATGGTGGAGGTCTCCAAGTGGGCAGCAGGAATGATAGAGAATGGAGGAATCCATTGTCAGTGACAGAGCTCTCTCAGTCCACCCTCTTTCCTTTATCCTTCTTCCTCCTGATCTGTCTGTTGATGATCTCAAACTTGCTAGTCTCTTCATCTTCATCACCACTTCTCTCATCTGCAGGCTGGAGACCTGGAGCTACTGGTGAGTCAGTAGACCTGCTGCAACTAGGTTCTGCTTTGGCAGAAGCATCTCCCTGCCTGGAAAACAGCCAGTTGTTTCAGGTGGGCAGCCATCTATAGTTATGGCAGGTACTAGGATTTTCAGCTGATGCTCAGTTTGAGAATACTGAGCAAGCAACAGATCAGATGAAGAGGGTCATGTATTCAACCTGTTGATGTGCTGGTAAATGGCTAAGCAGTGACATACCTGCTGCATATCCAGGCATGTAATTTTGTGAATTATGATAATACATGGACTTTATCACAGTCTACTATGCATGCAATAAAGAATATGGCTAGAGCACAGTGAAATGGGACTTATATAACAGCTGGCTTGAGTGATGATAGGTGGAGAGCATGGTCCAGCAGCAGAATGATACCAGAGAGGGTCATACTACACATGAGGTCCTAGCACTGGACACTAATTGTGCTAATACAGGTACAGAAAGACCCACTAAAAACAAAGAGCACATAATCAAAATATGATCAGGACTTTGCACTCAACTATGCATCATATTGATCAATGACACATAGATATTAAATTGCTGAGGGACATGTTCTAGAACAGAGCATTAGTGCACAATGTGATAAACCCAAATATCAGAGAGATTGACCAAGAAATGAGAAGATTTGGTGAAAGAAATGACCAGAAATAATCCCAAAAGTCTAGAATGACTCCTGTGCATGGATTAATTGCCCTGGGGAGATAAGAAAGTGAAGAGACCAATGGCCAGACCACTAACAGAGATAACCAGTGTCAGGTTGCATAGAAACAAAAGGCAGTCCTGACCTGGAGCAGAATATGCATGTCAGACTGTGACATGCATGCAAATGATATGCCAGAGACTCTGAAACAGAGTTCTGCACTTTGAAACTACTATATTTGATGTGTCTTAGTAAGTACAGTAGTAGACTATTTAAGTACCACATTGTAAGAGTAGTAGACAAGTTTCTGACCCCCCACAGTTGCAGTGTATTAGGCACAGAAAGCCTTGCACTATAGCTTTGGGCTTGTGTTTGTTACTTTGGATGAGAGAATAGATCTATTATTGATATCATAGAGAGAGATTTGAGAACTGAGTAAGGCACAGAAGCTAGCAAGAGACTTGAATTCAAATTGATAAGAGGTTTTGAATTGTGCTCTAGTCTGAGAACAAGAGAATAGTGTCTGAAAGGCACTATCTTGAGTTTGAGGTATTTGTGATGCACAGCACTACAGGTGGCAGAGGAGAAAACCCTTTGGCTTGATTAGTGTGCACTTTTTGATTATTTCCACAGGTTGGCAGAGGTTCAAATCCTTTGAGTCTGTCAAATGATGTTTTATTGTGTTTTGTGTCTCTGGATTGCAGGAGTGTTTTGATGTAGTGTATTAAGCTACAGTACCCTTTGCCTTGAGGTCCAGCAACATTCATTGCCACCTCTTGTTTTAATAAAACAAAAAGCCTTGAGACTTAGAGAAATCTGAGACAGTTGTACACTCACTACTGCTATTCACATGTAGTGGAATCATTTGAGAAGATGATTGTACTTGCTACAGCTACTTTATCACATTATAATCCCTCCACAAACTAAGAGTATTGTGTGTGTATTGGTGTGGGTGTGATCAGTGGATAGCACTCTGCAGTGACTGCTTTCATCTTGTATGCATGCAAAACCTCTTTAGCAGCTAAGAGAGGTGAATGAGAAATGAACTCCCAAACACCTACACCTAACCACTTAATGCACAATCACAAATATGGATGAGTTCAGGTGGTTTGAGTACAGTAGAAGCACTCTGCAGACTCAGATATAAAGATATAAAGATGGTTTATTCAAGGCTAGCTTGTGTTCTAAGATGCAATACTTGCAAAGGGGGTAGAAATAAGACACAGTATGTGAATTGAGACTTAAACTGCAGAGCTATGATGCTCAGCTTAACTTAGAAAACTCCAAAACCCAATAAATGCTGAAACCCAATACTAAGTCTCTCAAGCACTGAAACTCAGCTAGCTGCATCTGTGGCTAGCTAGCAGTCCTTGAAACCAGAGAACTGATACTTAGATACTGAAACTATTATTAAGTCAGAACCCAAATTATGCCAAAACCCAAAGTCCAATAAAGACTTCAACTCTTATTCAATACAGATGACTTAGTAACAAATGCTATCCAAGTCAAGGTTACACACAAAACCACTGACACAGAGACTAACTACTGAGAGCTAGAATGCTTAAATCACAGAGATGGATCATCTGCCACATGATTCCCCCTTGTCCTACTATTATACATAACTAACTGATACAGAATCTATAAATAATTTAGTTTGGTTACTTATTTCCCTTGGCTAGCCCCAAAATTAGATTGTTACCCCACCTGAGCATTCCTCCTATATTCTTTTCAAGCAATCCAGGATGCCTCTGGTGCTCCACTTCTATAGCCCATGAATATCTACTATATAATTGATCATCCTGTGGTTTCACTTGTTACTTCTGGACTCACTGTTGATCATGATTGATCAATTGTAGTGATGCAAGGCAGCCAAACTCTCCAGTTGTGGCTCATCCCCTGAACTATGTGCTCCTCTGATCATTCATGCCTGAGGAATCCTCACTGCATGTATTTTGCATCAGACCTGGTGTGCTAGCCATGGGCTAATGAGTTCTGCTTTGCTTTTACTTCTGGTTTGGGTGCTAGCTGGATGTACTTCACTGCTAGTCATAGTAATAAACTCCTGAACTAGACTATGGTATACCAGTCCTGATAGTATTTAGAATTGGCACAAACATGGTACTGTTTCTAAGTCCAAATTGACTTGGCATTTTACTATGATGGTGTTATTCCTCTAAGTCCAATTTTGACTTTAAGGTTATTAATCTAGTGCAAAGTTGTTTTGGCTAAGTCCACATTGATCCTTAGCCTTCTTAGCATAGCATGGCTATCAGCTTGGAGTCTCAGCCATAGTCCTCTACTGGCTAATAGTCCTCAGTTACTAGCATATTCTAGTGTGTTATGCAGAATTTATAAATTATAGGGCTGGACATGTATCCAGCATATCACTAGATCACTTGGTCTTCAGGAAGTTTAGTCAGCTGTGCAAAGTGGCTTCATCTATAAATGAGATAAAGTGATGCTCACCTCAAATGCTGCATGTACAAGCTGGATACCAGAGATCAGTATAAATTATATCACCAATCTCCTTATAGGTCTGTTCAGTGCTTTTCAGGAATGGATTAACATGAGATTTGCTTTGAATACAGGCAGTGCACTAGCTAGGCTTTGAGGACATGTTAACATTCATGCTCTTTACCATGTTTTTAGTTTTAAGCATTTGGATGCTGTGATGATGAAGATATCTAAGAGCATGGTGCCAATCATTCCATGAGCATGTAATATGTGCATGAGTCATTTTGAGAACAGGAGGGATGACATGAAGTTTGTAGAGTCTTGTCACCAATAGTCCTCAGCAAGTATTCAGAATATGATCTTAGATGAATCCTTGAGAGAGTCATCAGAGATAAAGGATATAAAGGAGTTCCAGGAGTTGGAGAGAGGTCAGCAGAGTTATTGAAAAGTCTGTGTCCTCAATCTGCTGCCTGATATTGACAAGCTTGTCCTGGTATGAGCACATAGTCCAGATAGTCCTCAATATTGCTGTCTTCAGGATATTGAGCATAGAAGAATTTCTGGTGTGCTATCATGATGTCTATGGGATCTTTAGCTTCATACATGTTGCAAAGGAATGTCCACACATTCTTTGCTGTCTTTGCATCTGAGATGTATACAAAAACACTATCAATGACATGCAACTGTATAGTTGAAAGCATCTTCTAATCCTTCTTCTTCCATGCTTCCTTTTCTAGTGTTGATCAGCTTCATCATATCTTTGGCAATGTAGTCATTAAGTGTGAGGTCTGTCAAGGTGTCAATCATTTTAATTTTCTATACATCAAAGTTTTTAGCACCCTTGAGAGAGTCAATATGATAGGCATTGTAACTTCTTGAACTAGAGTCAGCCTTGTCTTTGGAAACTGAGGTTTCTACCCTGGTTCCTCCTTCTCAAAATGTTGTTGCCTCTGTTTCAGCTCCTAGAGTGCCAAAACAAATTATTAATGGCAAGCAAACTTTTTAGTTCTAGTATTAATCCTTCCTGATATCTTTTTAACAGATGGTCCTGGCTTTGGCCTTAGGTCAAAGCCTTCAGCACAGACACCTTGGTTGTCTACTGAGGCTCATAGGCCTGCTGTTCTAATTGTGGTTCCCTCTGCCAGAAGTTTGATTACACCAATTGCTTTTGAAGCAGAAAGTTCAGATGCACTGCCCTCCTCTGTGAGGGTGAAAATGGTATGCAAACTTTTTATTTTGATTACAATTTCATTATTGATTTTCCTCATAGATAGCCTCATATTTGGTATGAGACTAAGGTCTTCCATATATGATGGCCACATGGTTACTGAGGCTCATTTACCAACACCTCTGTTTGTTGCTGGTCCAAGCAACAAACATATGCAAGGTAAGTTTTTCTTCTGACATTTTAATTTCACTACTGATAGTGTTTCTTTTCTAGCTGAGGATGAAGCATATGTGCCTGTGCTCAAGCACCTACAGTGGGATCATTCACCCCCTCAATTTTCAAGAGAGGAAAAGGGGAAGGGCAAAGCAAACCACAAGTTTCTTTTTCTTTTCTTCTGAACTTTTCATTGCTGATTCCCAAACTTTTTGTTTATAGCTTCAAAACCAAGTACTGGCTGCCCTTGAAAGGTTTCTGAGGGAACAGCAAAAGAAATCCACAAATGTGGCAGCCTTGGGGAGCCAATCCCCAACAATATTATTGAAATTCAATTTGGGGACTTGAGACCTACAGGTCTCTTAGTTCATGACAATACCACGTCTTTATTTAATAGAATGATAAGAACATCATGTCAGCAGACGGTATGACTACATCCCATCCTCTAGCGGATACGGACCATCTGCTTTCCCCTCGTTCCATGCCTCCCGTCCCTTAACCCAATCCTCGCGGACCTCATCTAGGAGCTCCCCCGAAACCCAACCATCAGGATCACACTGGATTTGAGCTATAAAATGCACTTTACACTCAGTATAGTACCTCAGTGCTGCGAGCTCCTCCAGATCTCGTTCCCGATCCACCTCAGTGAGCTGCACAGGACACTTGATAGGGGAATCTGAATTTACTATGATATCAGGCCACATATCACATAACCTATAGACCAACCGACATAACATTTGCGGGCTGTCAGCATAACAACACGGAGCCACATCAGGAAGTGAAGAGGAAGCCATCATATGGTAGACATGCAGCATAAAAATGCAGGGGAAGCTTTTCCTGCAAGATATTCGACATTACTCGCTCTCGCTTGGCGAATCTCAGCTCGAGATCAGCCTGTTCCTTGAGTTCTGGTGGCAGGTCCAGAGGGATCACCGGTAAAGTGAAAGGATCATCAGGCATAGGGATGAGTTGTCCTTCATAAAGAACAGCCTCAGGCAGGCTGATGCTCTGAATGAAGAGAACAGCATAGGCACCTTGCTAGTCGATGTATGAGACGACGTTGGCTGCCCCAGAGGGCGTGACGATCACGTTGGACCGTGAGAGGTCAGAGTGAATGAGATATGGAGCCATAACCCTACGTTCAAAAGGAATGATATGAGGTGTCATTGATATACAGTGCTGCAATAGCTGGCGTAGTTTGGGGAGGTCGGAGGGCTTCGACCTGCTTAGGGGAGAGCTAGGAGACAGGGACGAAGATGCTGCGCTGGACGCCTGAGATTCAGCCCGTCAAAGTGCTAATCAGCAAGTGGCTTGAAGGAAAGACGCCATATTAGGCCCTGCAATATGATATTGGTGCATTATTAACTTAACCCACTTACAAGGACCGCGATCTCCCTCTACAGGCTCATTATTGAACTAATATTGCTTTTCAGCGACAGGTCAGATCCTATATCTCTCGGCAGCAGGCTCCTCATTGTCCTTCTCGTTCAAATAGAGAGGCCTGCTCTGCAGACCCGGACTGACATCCTCCTTGAAGAACAAACTACCAATCTGCGAAAAAGGCTGCTTGTGAAGATCTAGATCGAGGAATATCATTTCCTTTATCACGGCGCCGATGTCTTGATCAAAAGTATTGAACCAGCCAGAGTAAACGACCTTGAGCCATGCGTTCAAACCGAACGCAGCGCTGTGCACCAACGGCCGATGACGCAATATTTTGAAGAGCATCTGCCTTGAAATTCACACACCAAATGTTTTGTTCTTTAAGGTAATCAGCATACAGATTTAATGATAGAAAATAGAAGACGAACGGAGCGTATCGTTCCGTAACCATTGTCATTGTCCCTCATGGTCAAAGGCGCCGGCAGTCGCACACGACATCAATGCATAAGCTCCTCAGCTCTCGGATAAAGGAGAGAGTGTGACTGAGGAGATCAACGAAGAGTGAATCCACAGTCATGTGACAAGGGCGCGATCGAGATCCCCACCAAACTAATCCATCCGAATAAGTCCATTGCACCACCGCGTGGATCTTTTGGCTTTAGGACCCACTCTCGACCAAACATGAGGAAAAACGTCGATGTCATATCTGAATGACTCGTACCGTCGTCCAAAGCCAAAAGCGCAGGTGGCAGGATCAGTGGCAGTATGCCTGACGCATCCTTTAATGTGTCGTTCCGGAGCAAACTGTTGGGAGGTACAGGTTTTGACCCGAGTTATAAATCCGGCTTTGTAACGTACGTTTTTCTGTCTTCGAACCGAGCTCTCACGACTGAAAATGTATGCAGATTTCCCGAGCGTTATGAAGTGGAATTTAACTGTTGGTCAGCTGAAATCGCTGCCGCCGTGAGGGAGAAAGTGAGTCAGATAGTGCCATAACTTGTTCGGTTAGGTATGTCAGGAATGCCGAGTGTAATTCCTTCCATTACTATTACAATCTTTCCCTCAGGTTTTTAAGAATTTCCAGCATGGGTCATGGAGGGTACCGAATTGGGTGGACCTGCAGAACGTAAAGCTTGGAGCAATGTGTTTCGACGCGAGAGTATGTAGTTTCTCCGCAAATTCAATGCATGCCTTTCATCGCTTTGAGTCGCTTGGGTAGGCTAGTACGGTCTGTTCCATCTATTGCTGTATCTGTCTATTCAGTGGAGTAAAAGGGATAGTCTATATATCCTGTGGCAACTTCCCCAGTCAAGTAGAACGTTGAACGGTTATACGGCGTAAGGGGTAAGTTCTTCTTTAGTCTTATAGTGATGTCCGGCTGGTGAAAGCCCTTAGTTTCAACGACTACATCAAATATCAACGAAGAACACTCACGTTCGAAATGAAATATCTCCCAAACGCGATAATATCTCCTTTGATATCAGCAGTCTCCATCGCGCTCTCTCTAGTATATGCTCCCGCTGAGATGAGAGGCCTCGGTGCCCATATGTGGCGTATAAAGTCATTAGACTCGCACGCATCCATTTCCTCGAGACTCCTGGTTGTAATGCCCGAAACCCTGGGCTCCACAAGATGGATATATGCGAGGTCTGGGTGTCGCTGCTTGATCTGGGAGACGTAGTACGAGAAAGTGGGGACGGGATCCTCCATGCGCATGCCCAGGAATGTCGACCACGGGCTCACCCTAATAGCCGTGCGCTCTGCCCCGACGGCCTTGACAACAGCATCGATGACCTCTAACCCGAATCGAGCACGATTTTCGATGCTACCCCCATATTCGTCCGTGCGCTGGTTGGACAAGTCCTGGAGAAACTGGTCGACGAGGTATCCATTCGCACCGTGGATTTCGACACCGTCAAAGCCAGCTTTGTTCACAGCATCGGAGGCTGCGCATGCATAGAGCCGGTGGTACTCGTGGATCTCGTCGATGGTGAGTGCACGCGGGGTTGAGGAAGAGTTGGTGATTTTGGTGGGGGAAGGACCGACGAGATCAAGAGAAGGCTCTTCTTCTTTGAGAGCGGAGCAGTCTGCCGCACGTCCTAGAGCCCAGAGCTGGCAAAAGATGAAACTGCCTTTGGCATGGACGGCGTCAGTCACCTGCTTGACAGTGAGATGGGCTCTGAGAGAAAAGAATCCTGCGCACCTCTTTCCACGCGTCTAACTGTTCTTGTGTCCACAGACCAGGCGCGTATTTTAGAACTCCAGCTTTATGGGCAATGAAGGTTCCTTCCGTAATCAGTAGCGTGCCGGGATCACTACCTCTCTGCGAGTAGTACTCTTTCACCAAAGAAACATATGGGACATGGCCTTTCTCCGATGCCTTGTTTCGCGTCAGCGGGGCAAGGACAATACGGTGGTTCAGCGTAAGGTTGCCGACTTTGATGGGCTGGAAGAGTTTGGAACCGGTCATTATCGATAAATCGACCACTAGACACAGTGGCTTTTATACCATTGTTGTGAAGTGAAAATTTCTGTTTCTTATCGAGTAAAAATCGCCATGCGGTCCATCGTTTAGTAATCGTTGCCGGACGAAGGGCTCCGATGTTGTCATAACCATTGGCCAAATATCTAAGGAAGTGCGATTGAGCGGGAGTCATGCGTGCCAGGAAAATAGTCAGTTTACTCTTGCATAGGCCAGAGCATTGTACGATATTAGCTGTGCTGTAATGTCTCCCACCTAAGGACTAACAAAATATTAGTCTTGCACCTCAGGTAGAGCTACAAAGCAGCCTACGCGATCTGTTTTTGCACCACAATCAGTCTCTTTCGTTCGTTGAACTTGAAGGCCCGCCGGTTGGTTCTCGTAATTTGCCTTTATCGCCGCAGATCGGAAAACTGAAGAGCAGTGAAAAGTGTGATATCTCGTACCTCGGAGCAGGAAAAGAACGTTCGTTCGCTCCTTCTTGCAGTCATAAAGCCCTCGGTCGTATGTTAGGTTGCATAGTCCGTCCCATGTTCGCTGGGAAGCAGGTTACATACAGGTGCTCATAAGGAGAAGTGGACTCAACAGGAATGTTGATGAGCGGGTCACAATATCCAGCACGGATTAAAAACGTGGCCATAATAATATTACAGACGAAGTGATATAATCACTGTTCAAACATTCAAATGTTCAACGGCAGGTCGGACTGGACAACGAAAGAGATAGCTGCGTGACCGCTTAGTAGCCCGGCGGCACGTGTTCCGAGTCACCAATGCCGGTCGAACCGACTTGGATTGGAATCACTTGGAACAAGCGCTCGTGTGCAACCTTTGCACCAATGTACCAATGCGATGCTTCTCGCTAGCCTCCAGTATCGACAATCTGTGATTAATTCGCAACCATCAAGTATAGGCCGACCAAACTAGTAGCCCTTGATGCATCCACTCGGCTTCAGAAGCACGACTGAGCTCGGTCCCATTTTCAGATACTATATCGTCTATAGAATCTTCGCCACGATGCACATAGCTGGACTATGTGAATGTGTGTACAAAGTCTTCATTACCGACTTTTCCCATCCAGAGCTCCTTAGCGAGCTTCCTCAGTATGTGTTTTTTGCTGGTATATTCCTCCACTTACGTAGCTAATATCTGTTTAGATCCGTACCTGTGGGTATCTTGTAATTCTCCACGAAAACTCTGACAATCAGCTATAGGTTGAGATGTTGGCCTTCGTAGGTTCTTTGGTTTCCTCAAGGATTTCGGGCCTAGATACATCCACAATTGTAGTATCTCGTTTCTTTCATTGCTCAAAGGTACATTTATGTGGTTTCTCCTTTCTCTTACAAGCTTAATGCATTTATCTCACTATAGCTTCTACATGTCACAAATATAGAATAGCAAGTCTTTCCGAATCTATATAGTCCCATATAGCATTGACACCGCCCACAGTCAGCCACCATAATATTTGGATTATTACATCTCTAATCGCATGTATATGATAACTTACACGCTGAATTGGCTCCGAATTTGCCGTTTCAAAAGCGGTCCCGGCTCTTATCAATATTGGTACTTCTTATCCCATCCTATCATTTCCTAGCTAATTCTTTGTCGAACAGGCGCCGGAATTGGTAAGCCCTCCATCTTTCTCCCTCGCGGATACGTCCTCAAGCGATGAAATTATGTAGCACAGGTTATCACGACGTATATACTCTGTCCAGAACATCGTGTCTGCAGCAATGCCTGACTCTGCGCCGTTAGGGCACAGAGTGCCTCTTCCAGTGTAATCAACGATAACATCAACAAGGTATGGCCCCATTGTTTGTCTGCCTTTTCGCTGCGGTATTAGCCCTGATACTTCAAATAAAGGTCATCACCATTTTGGAGACCAGCGCCGCCGCTCTGTGCGACACTTTTGTTACCCTCGCCCTGTGCGGCCGGCTAAGGAGGAATCATACGGGAATTAAATCGTAAGGCTCGCTGATGCTTTGGCGGTCTGTAGCTCTAAGTCCCCGGGGGATTCTAGGACCGACTCCACCTTAGACTCTTTGATTATCATAGCTATCAATCGAGGAGCTGTAACGACTATTGCTGCAGTTTTGAACCTCATTTTGATACGATCTTGTTCTTTGAATTTGGTACAATAACCCCCTCACAAAATGTGCAGTACCTTTCACGGCCGAAATCGATGCTCTTGTGAGTTCTATTTCAGCGCCCGCGAGTCCGTACATACTAACAACGTCTCGAGCTTGCTCGCTTTTAATCCTAGTACCGAGCGTGAGTGTACTTCCACGATTCCCTTAATTTGCTTTAATTACCCGCCTTCATAGTTTATGTTCTTTCTGTCGTCGGAAGGTTATAATATACGTCTTAGTATCCTCTGTGCATATCCATTGACCCTTTCTTCTGCAATTTGAACTATCGCGGAGACATGCGGGCAGGCACAAGACGTCAAAATAGGAATTGGAGCGTCGTTGATACGACCTCGAACCACTCGTATAGGTTACCACTAGAATGCATAGGGCTTTCTGCTCCGGAAGGCACTGTTCAGATGGTAACACCTTGTTTTCGGCCATGAGATAAAAAGTTGGCAACTTGTTAGACGCATGGTTTGATTGCCAAGTTCACGCTTTGAGTTTTCGATTCCTAGGTTGCTCTACGTGCCTTCGCACTGAATTTTATGTTTTTATTCTCGTTTAGTTCTAGTTTAGCTTAGAATCAGAATTGCGTAGCACTACAATTGATATCATTTACGCCAAGCCGATGAGTACTCTGAGGACTCAAGTCGGGTGCCGAGCAATGACCTCTGTCCTTCATATGAACAGATCCTTCACTAACCAGATACCTAATGTATTGTATGATATATGTTCTTGTTCCCAGCAAACAGATATGCGAACAGCAGGCACTGTCCAGCATGTTCGTTACCGTGACGGTCTAGTACAAGATAGCCAAGCCCTGAGAGCTTCCTGTGACTCAGTGACAAATGGATGGTGTTCGAGTCTGAGAGCGGCAAATCGCATGGGAGAAGGCGCATTCACCAAGATGTCCGAAGCCACCGTCATTCCCATTCAGCACAAATGACAAATAGCCCCACAGTAGTTAACGGGGTCGGGCCATCCCGATTGTTCAATGATGTATATCTTCGTTCTTCCCATGACGACGTTGATTTGAGGCTTCGTTAAAATCCTGCTCACCTAATGAGGACCAGGGAGTCAGATGCCGCGCTATCTCCTACCAGCATCCACTGTATGCCCAAACCAGTAGCAGCTAGATGATCATAACTGTGTTACATTTTCATGGACCATATACGAAATCTGGTTGGGTCGATGAATCGTAGCAAACTTCCAGAAAACTCTGGGCTCTTCACTATATCATAGCGAAGTGTCCGGTCAAGCCAAAATGAGGGCCTCACTGGGAGTTGAACCCAGGACCTCCTCGATCGATGAGAGCAACCAGGTAAACCCAAACGAGGAATCATACTACTAGACCATAAGGCCGATAGCATATGGTGGCCGTCCATTTTACTCTGCAGTAAAAGGTTTTTAAAGTGGCCGCACATCCTCTAGAACCTACAATATAGTGACAACACCATGATACCAATGGACACCAGGTCCAGCCGAGGACCAAAAAGTTGAAAAGGCCGAAGATTCAGTGTCACTATTCGGCCGAGATCACAGATGATGCTATTCCTGGGAACTGTAGTGAGCTCATGAGGAGTGGCTAGTAAGGGCGCCATAAAACTTCGCAAAAGAGACCTACGGGATATCAAGAATGAAGTTAGGACTGATTGAAAGTCATGATAATTAGCCCTTGGTATACCACGGCGGACGCACCACGTATGATGATAGTCTCGTCCGTTCCGCAATCATCTTGTGAATCCGCTGACGCTCAGAGACTCGAACACATGGTTCTTGACAGGGTTCAGGTGCCTACCAGCCTTTGACGAGGTTACGAGGAGTGCATCAACGACCACAAAATGAGAATGTAGCGCTGCTACTGAGTGATAATCAAAACTATTTCGTTGACGAGGAACTCACATACACTTAAGCTCGGGCTTGGTGTGCTGGCCAGTACTCCAATGGCACTTTCACAGCCTCTGGAATCTCTTCTGTTCGGTATCCCATCATATTATTGTATGCGTTCTCGCACCTTCCTATATCGACCTCAGCAAGTACTGTCATTGGAGGACCGTCAAACTTACCTTTGTACGTAGGTTACAACAAACAGTTCCTGGGTTTGAAAGTCTCATCGGCATTTTTTCCTCCGCTAGGGACTGCAATTCCCCAAGAAGATACGAATAATGTGAATGTGCTGGTAACGAGAACATTCAGGATCGGAGATAATGACCGAGAGTCAGCGTTCATTACAGCAAGAGTCCAAATGAGCTGTAAAAGACGTGAGGACACCAAAGAGGGAGGATACGGCACCCAACGTGGTCGTACTGGCTTGAACAAACGTACAACCACACCTATCATTAAATCCCTTTGCATGAATAGCGACCACGACATATGAAGGTCGAACTTCAACTTGAATGTTGAAATTCCGCCGAAAGCGGTGGCGGTAAGAGGATGGCCTCATTGTATCTTATAAAATCGGAGCATATGGCCCTATGTCTGATCAGTTTAGACGCTCAGTGACATTGATTACTGGATATACCTTCTAGCTTACCTGAAAAGCTCAGCGCTCGGCGCTCAGCGTTTTGAGAGGGAGCATATATGCGCATTCGCATCCACACTCTTCATGGCATCGTCAAAGCTGTTATACTGGTTTCAATGTCAGAAAGTAAGCACACAAAAGCCTTCATACATGCAGTTTTTTCACCAGACGTTCTTCCACAAAAACCTGAGCGACTACTGCCGTTGTCTACGTCTATCTGCAGATGGAACAGGATATTGCCTGTACAAATTTCCAGCACTCTGAATGTAGAAACGAAAGGCTGGTTCACATACCATGACGTAGAATGTCTGGATATGCTCCCAAAGATACAAGGGTGCGCCATGCTAAGAATGTCACTCAGCTCGCCCAGAAGGAACAGAGCTGGCTCCCATCGAAGTACCACAATGCACGGGAAAAGGTGAGAAAATGTCGACAGCATTCCGTAGAGATATGGCGCATGGCACCGCCAGTTTTGGTGGTAGGACGAGAAAAACGAAACGCGTCTTACGTCAGCAATATCCTATTTCACAGTCACCTGTTCGTGTTGAGGTATTTATGTAAGGGCGACCGTTATCCACTGGACAAGCATCAAATACACTGCCTGCTGTTGAACGGTGCGCAATAAGCTCCATTTCTCCTTTATAAAATTCGTACTAGGTTGTTCTCCAGAAACTGCATCGCAAAGGTTATGCTCTCGCCCTGGAAGAGTAGGATAAGTATTTGGCCGCACGTGGCAGCGAACGCGTCTCTTTCCTCTGTCAGTCAGAAAGGAGATCCAGAAAAAGTCCCTCAAGAGACCCCTGTGGACAATAGAACGCTTCCCACATCAAATGGACTTCCTTTGGTGTTTTGGGGCTGGCCGCTCCACTAGAACTTCTTCAATCCTGGCTCCCACTGGCAGAACCACTTGGATTACGGTGACCACATCGGGAATATACTGCCGTATACACTCCATCCTCCTCGAACATCGTCTCATCTACTGCTTTCCCATAAAGGCCGTCAACATCAAATCCAAGCCGAATCTCTTCTTTATTTTGCTACCAATCGAAGCTCGTCCAGGTTGAAAAGAACAGTCAAAGCAGAAGATTTGTGGAATTGCTGCACCTCCTTCGTGGGTTCGAACGTCGAACCTTTTTTCGGAATGCTATGTTCATCGGCGTGATGACCTAACGATAAACAACGACCTCGCTTTCGAAATACTGTCCCAAGTCCTGATAGTGTCCTGCGACAATCGTATGGTGTTCAGGTAGGAGAGCGGAAAACTATGTCTGCCGCAGAATTTTCTCAGTATAGTGTCATAAAATTATGCTCTACATCTTCTTTCGCGACCAAACGAACCAAAATTCACACGTACTATGAAATGCTGGATCACGACGTTCCTTTCCCGACGTCTTCTGCAGCTCTCCTGCCAATCCCGCTTCCTTCAAATCTTCCCCGATATTACCCGTCGTGATCTTCTCGAACGTAGCTCTTACTGCGTTCGAAAGCGATCCCATTCCCGGTGTTGCTCCGGAGAAATAGAAACTCACAAACGAAATAAGCTACACAAATACCTGCTCTCTCTTCATCAGTTGTAACCGTAAGCCGCACACACTTAGAATTCATTTCGCTATAGCAATCTAGCTCCCGCATGTGCTCTTCAAGATGTTCTCCGATAATAGGATCCATCCCTTTCGATCGAAGCATACCTATGTACACCTCTTCAACCGTAGCCGTAGGTCCCTTGCTCGCTTCCTGTCCAACGCGTTGTCCAAATTCTTCAATCAGAAGCCATCCGTCCGGTTTCAGAACCCGCGTTGCATTCTTCAGTCCAGCTTTGATATGCCCCTTTGGTATCTAATGGAAATTTCAGAAAACAGAACCATGGTGACTGAACAAAATCAAACATACATGGTAGAATACAAATCGAATATGGACGACGTCAAAACTTTCTGCTACGTCTATGGCTGCCAGCGGATTCATGATGTCCAACTCTTCGTAGCTTACATTCGGAGGAAAGGGACTAGGGAAATGAGACGTTCATCGGGTGCTCAGAACAAATGGACGAACCGAGGTGGTAGTGGACTGATGTCCGCAGTCAATACCTGAGCATCGGAGAACATTTCAGCAGCTTGGATAACCCTGACATAACCGTTGGAATTCGCAGCCAGAAGGTCTGTAGACGTATATGCGTACCATGCACCGGATCCTGCACTAGTAATTTCATGAGAATCAGCTACAGTGATAATGAATAGCATCTCACCCAATGTCGATAATCCTACGAGGATCTTCGATTTCAGCCAATGATAATCCCCCTCCTAGGAAACACCTCACTCACTCCATTGTGCAATTCATCCAGTCTGTGCGATATCCCTAAGCTCGCCGGTCATGATGATGAAAAGGGAACCGTACCGCTCCCACTCCGACCCAGCGGTGTTATGATCCTGATCATTGAACGTGAGTTCGAGCCAAGGTTTCCCAGGTGATATCTACGTGCCCGCAAGAAATAGTTCTCATTCATGTTGTTGTTCGACGTGACCAGTAAAAGCCTGTCTTTATATGAACCAAGCTGGTGCTCGAATGGGGCTGACGTGACTCCGACTTGAACATCGGCAGATCGTCGTGATAGTGAGGGCTGCGCACCATACCGTCCATAAAGCCATGGGCCCAGATGATCACGGAACTACCGTATGTTGAGTTTGGGAGTCAATGTTTTAGGCTGAGCACCCAAGCCAGTTTTGTGATGTAGACTCGGAGGTCCAGGAGGAATATAAGAGGTGGAATTGGAGGGAGCCCAATGAGAGGAGGAAGAGATGAAGAGAATACGAACCGGATTAGCCATACTGCCCCAACGACCGAGCATCTGGATTTCGTAGTTGGAGTAGCGATGCTCCTCCTTGCTGGAACTTGAAGGGGTTCAAGCCTGCAGATGCACGGACATCGCGAATCTCCCTCCGAAAGGAAGATTGAACATCTCATGGATTTAAGAGGGTAAGAGATGCATCTGAAAGGGTGCCATCCTCGGGAAACTTGACACCAGGCTTGAGGTGCATGACTCGGAGGATCGCTTGCAATACAGAGGGTGACTGACTGCGTAGGCCTTCAGTCTGTCTCACCATGGTAATGCTGAATTCCCCGAATGACGCGTTCGACGAATGGGGAGTCGGTGGCCGTGAAGGGCAGGCAAAGATCCGTGTGCAGGGATTTGACATGCGCGAGATACTTCTTGATATCCACGGCAAGATTGCATCTTTGGATGCTGGCAGTATTGGTCCGTTTCGGTTGTAATATCATCCCGGTCGTGGACGAAGGCGGACATCCCGATTTGCTGCTAACGTCCATCGTATGCCCAAAATATCGCTGATTTGATCATGTAACTGTTACTTTTTAATTCCTACTCTTCTAGTTAGCCAAGTGACCGTAACCGCGAGGTCGAACGTTCAGTCAATTCCGCAGATACTGCTGCGTGCACGTCAGCCACGCAGGATTTGTCTGAATCCTCCCAACCTTCATCAGCCTCTCCATGTCCTCCGACAATTCGGCTTCTTCGTCTCTTCATTGCAATTGGTGGCGTAATAGAAACATCGATGCGGTTTCCCTTCCACGGTCGTATTCCTTATGCGGTATCGACTCAAGAGCTTCGTGGCGCGTAGAGCTATATCGACATTAGCAAGTATTGTCATCGGAAGACCGTCAAACTTACCTTTGCACGTAGGTTACAACAACCGGCTGTCGGGCTTGAAAGTCTCATCAGCATTTCTTTTCTTTCGATGAGGACTTCAATTCTCTAAGAGGATACGAATAATGTGAATGCGCCGGTAACCAGGACGTTCTTGGACATTGAGGATCAAAAGGAGGGGCCATGGGCCAGCGTTCATGATGGCTAGAGTCCAAATGAGCTGTGAAGACGTGACGACATCAAAGAGGGAGGATACGGTGCTCAACGTGGTTGTACTAGCTTGAACAAATGTCTAATGTCTAGCCACACTTCCCACCAATTGGCGTGAATAGGACGTATTCTACTGTGGCTACTTCGCTGGTTGTGGACAGGTGCACATTACCCATCACTGGGCAGGGAATACGTGCAATGGCCTCACGTCCATTGTCAAATTCGAGAAGGAAAACTGTGTTATACGCTCCTATACAAAATGTTAGAGTCTATGCGTCAGAAAACAACAGAGTGAACAACCTTGAGCGATGCGTTCAAACCGAAGACAGCGTTGTGCACCAACGGCTGACGGTGCAATACTCTGCTTTCAACTTTACAAGATGAATACTTCGATCTTTATGGTAATCAACGTCCAGTTTCAGTCATTCATAGGAAAATAGACAACGTACGCAGCGTATCGTTCCATAACCATTGTCCCTCGTGGTCAAAGATGCCGGCGGTCCCGCACGACACTGTCGACATGTGTTTCGTAACGATGTGCAGGTATGGCCGGAGATGCAAAGCAAGGAAAGATGACAGCATGGAGAGACCATGAAGGGCGACTGCCTGAAAGCCGTTGGCATTTGCCGAAGTCTACTTTCCGTAAGGTGCTCCTTATGACTTGTCGGTATTAGCTGATTTAGCTAGAATAGCTAGGGATAAGCCAGCTGGCGATGCTGTATGACCTATCACACCTGCATCCATGGCCATTAGGTCGAAAGGGCCATCCTGTTCTCCCCGTCAAAATGTGCTCGTCAGGAAAAGGTTACACGCACACCTCTGTGATATCTTCGAGCCACAACGATGTCGACACGTAACTGGAACGTCCCCTTCAGAGGTAGTCTTTCATCGACCTACGAATTATTATCCATCTAAATGTGTTCGAGGTAACTGTTCGGCCCACACGCAAAGAAAGAATTCACGGGGCAGCAAAACGGAGATGGAATCATAAGCTTCAAAATTTATGCATGATTGCTCTGACTCCTGAGGAAAAAAACGCGTCATTAACATATAAATGCATGGGTAGCAGAACTGTAGAAACGCACCCAAACGACAAAGCCGCAAACACTAGCCGTCTCCTTGTCTGTCACTGTACTAGCTGAAAGGCACCCTTGAATTTAATGACATTCAGATCTGGCACATTGGCTCAAAGTGCGCGGGCGGATTCCTCGAAACTGTTCGATGGTGGCGGTATGAAGAAGAGATTAGTCAGAAGAAGCCGAAACTGATGGCCGAGCTACGACCATCCTCCTTACTAATCTCGGGATATCTACGTTCACGTGCCATGTATATGCCATCACCATGACCCCCTTTTTTTTTGTTTTCAGCATTTGATTAACCGCAACAAGTAAGCTGTCTACTAAGATGCGGTGGAGGTACAGGACCTCAGGATCTTCTTTCCCTCCTGTTCTGGTCCCTCCGCTCTTCCTTCTGAGTTCCCCGGGTATTTTGGCATGTAATGTGGAGTAGAGTAATGGACATGTATGGCATAGAGGGGGCATTCATGCAAGATATGCTCCTGTGTCTGAAATGTCTCTCCACAAGGGCAGTCAACATCCTTACTTGGCACAAATTGTGAGTAGTACTCGCCTATGTATCCATGGCCTGTTCTGCACTGAAGAACTCGGCCGAATATCTCTCTTTTCACTGCAAGGTCTATGAGGTGGGGTGTCAGCTTCCATGATGGTGGTATTCTGTTTGCTGTCACATAGCATCTCCATTTAGGGCTGGTCTCCCATACCTTCCTCCACTCTTCTAGCTTGCCGACTTTGCCTCCCTTCTAGCATTCACCCTTGTTCTGCCCATGGCTTCCATTGTTTTCTCTGATCCTTTCTTCGCCAAGTAGTCTGCTTGTTTGTTTCCTGTGATGTCCTTGTGGCCTAGGCACCACAAGATTTTGACTGTGTGCATAAGATCATTGTCAAGGAATTGGCATATGCATCGGTGGAACAATATTGAGAATGCTTGTCCAGTTTTGGGTAAAGGGTCAAATATGGCATCGATGGCTGATGAGTTGTCTGCGAAGAAGTGTAAGTGCTTTACTTCTCTGTCTTCCTTCGCATGGTTCACCGCTCTTGTTGCCCCAATGGCAAGGGCAGCCATTTCTCCATCATAGACCTTGGCTTTTCCCCCCAGGCCCATACTAAATTCGAATGCCTGTGTCCTATCTCTGAGCCCTACTATTCCTGCCCCCTACTCGCCTTTGTCCCCATATGTCCACCGTGACCCTGCTGCAATACTATTTGCTCTCATCATCAACCATCACCAATGCAGGTACACACTCCTCGAAAATAGCTGACCGAATCTCCTCCAGCCTCAGCGCACGAATCCTAGGCACCCGCTGAAGCTATGGGCTAGGTCGCAGACGAAAACCCCTTCATCTCCGGCTCCGAACCCCAGCAGATGATATCAGCCGCCGACATAACCGATTCCGCCAGGCTCTACACGACACGAAGCTCCTGAGTCTATACTGCATAAGAAATACGACCGTGGAAGGGAAACCGCATCGATGTTTCTATTACGCCACCAATTGCAATGAAGAGACGAAGAAGCCGAATTGTCGGAGGACATGGAGAGGCTGATGAAGGTTGGGAGGATTCAGACAAATCCTGCGTGGCTGACGTGCACGCAGCAGTATCTGCGGAATTGACTGAACGTTCGACCTCGCGGTTACGGTCACTTGGCTAACTAGAAGAGTAGGAATTAAAAAGTAACAGTTACATGATCAAATCAGCGATATTTTGGGCATACGATGGACGTTAGCAGCAAATCGGGATGTCCGCCTTCGTCCACGACCGGGATGATATTACAACCGAAACGGACCAATACTGCCAGCATCCAAAGATGCAATCTTGCCGTGGATATCAAGAAGTATCTCGCGCATGTCAAATCCCTGCACACGGATCTTTGCCTGCCCTTCACGGCCACCGACTCCCCATTCGTCGAACGCGTCATTCGGGGAATTCAGCATTACCATGGTGAGACAGACTGAAGGCCTACGCAGTCAGTCACCCTCTGTCTTGCAAGCGATCCTCCGAGTCATGCGCCTCAAGCCTGGTGTCAAGTTTCCCGAGGATGGCACCCCTTCAGATGCATCTCTTACCCTCTTAAACCCATGAGATGTTCAATCTTCCTTTCGGAGATTCGCGAGGTCCGTGCATCTGCAGGCTTGAACCCTTCATTGTATTCCGGTCACAGCTTCAAGTTCCGACGAGGAGGAGCATCAGCTACTCCGACTACGAAATCCAGATGCTCGGTCGTTGGGGCAGTGAGGCTGATCCGGTTCGTATTCTCTTCATCTATTCCTCCCTTCATTGGGCTCCCTCCAATTCCACCTCTTATGTTCCTCGTGGACCTCTGAGTCCACACCACAAAACTGGCTTGGGCGCCCCACTTTCAGGCTCCCAAGAACTGGGCCCCCAACGTAACTCGCATTGACCTATTTCCGTTCCCGAAGATCCTTTATCCTTCAATTACTCAAACAGCGAACGCCAACCGCCTTCGACAACTCTCTATCCAGTCTAAAACATTGACTCCCCAACTCAACATACGGTAGTTCCGTGATCATCTGGGCCCATGGCTTTATGGACGGTATGGTGCGCAGCCCTCACTATCACGACGATCTGCCGATGTTCAAGTCGGAGTCACGTCAGCCCCATTCGAGCACCAGCTTGGTTCATATAAAGACAGGCTTTTACTGGTCACGTCGAACAACAACATGAATGAGAACTATTTCTTGCGGGCACGTAGATATCACCTGGGAAACCTTGGCTCGAACTCACGTTCAATGATCAGGATCATAACACCGCTGGGTCGGAGTGGGAGCGGTACGGTTCCTTTTTGATCATCGTGACCGGCAGGCTTAGGGATATCGCACAGACTGGATGAATTGCACAATGGAGTGAGTGAGGTGTTTCCTAGGAGGGGGATTATCATTGGCTGAAATCGAAGATCCTCGTAGGATTACCGACATTGGGTGAGATACTATTCATTATTGCTGTAGCTGATTCGCATGAAATTACTAGTGCAGGATCCGGTGCATGGTACGCATATACGTCTACAGACCTTCTGGCTGCGAATTCCAACGGTTTTGTCAGGGTTATCCAAGCTGCTGAAATGTTCCCTGATGCTCAGGTATTGGCTGGGGACATCAGTCCACTACCACCTCGGTTCGTCCATTTGTTCTGAGCACCCGATGAACGTCTCATTTCCCTAGTCCCTTTCCTCCGAATGTAAGCTACGAAGAGTTGGACATCATGAATCCGCTGGCAGCCATAGACGTAGCAGAAAGTTTTGACGTCGTCCATATTCGATTTGTATTCTACCATGTATGTTTGATTTTGTTCAGTCACCATGGTTCTGTTTTCTGAAATTTCCATTAGATACCAAAGGGGCATATCAAAGCTGGACTGAAGAATGCAACGCGGGTTCTGAAACCGGACGGATGGCTTCTGATTGAAGAATTTGGACAACGCGTTGGACAGGAAGCGAGCAAGGGACCTACGGCTACGGTTGAAGAGGTGTACATAGGTATGCTTTGATCGAAAGGGATGGATCCTATTATCGGAGAACATCTTGAAGAGCACATGCGGGAGCTAGATTGCTATAGCGAAATGAATTCTAAGTGTGTGCGGCTTACGGTTACAACTGATGAAGAGAGAGCAGGTATTTGTGTAGCTTATTTCGTTTGTGAGTTTCTATTTCTCCGGAGCAACACCGGGAATGGGATCGCTTTCGAACGCAGTAAGAGCAACGTTCGAGAAGATCACGACGGGTAATATCGGGGAAGATTTGAAGGAAGCGGGATTGGCAGGAGAGCTGCAGAAAGCGTCGGGAGAGGAACGTCGTGATCCAGCATTTCATACTACGTGTGACTTTTGGTTCGTTTGGTTCGAAAGAAGATGTAGAGCATAATTTTATGACACTATACTGAGAAAATTCTGCGGCAGACATAATTTTCCGCTCTCCTACCTGAACACCATACGATTGTCGCAGGACACTATCACGGCTTGGGACAGGATTTCGAAAGCGAGATCCTTGTTTATCATTAGGTCAGCACGCCGATGAACATAGCATTCCGAAAAAACGTTTGACATTCGAACCAACCAGTGGGAGACGGGATTGAAGAAGTTCTAGTCGAGCGGCCAGCCCCAGAACACCAAAGGAAGTCCATTTGGCGTAGGAAGCGTTCTATTGTCCACAAGGGTCTCTTGAGTGACTTTTTCTGGATCTCCTTTCTGACTGACAGAGGAAAGAGACGCGTTCGATGCCACGGGATAACGATCGCGCTTACGTAAACACCTGAACATGAACAGGTGACCGTGAAATAGGCTATCGCCGACATCAAGTCACTAAACGCGTCTCGGTGCCAGCCAGCCATACTTATCTCTACGGAATACTGTCGCCTTTTCTCACCAACTTTGTATCCTATTGTGATACTTTTACGGGAATCAAGTTCAACTCTGTTCCCTCAGGGCGCATTGAGCCACGTTCTGACTTCTTCTCTAGTCGTCGCAAGCAGTTAGAGGCGCATGGCGCACAATCGTATCTCCGGGAGCATATCCCGACACTTCCCAACATGGTATGTGAACTGGCTTCTCGCTGCCACATTCAGAGTGCTGGGCATTTGTGCAGGCGACATCCCGTTCCATCTGGTAGATATACACGACAGCAGTAGTCGCTTAGCTTATTGTGGTGTGCGTGAATCTTTCTGCGTGATTACTTTCTGACATTGAAACAACGATGCCATGAAGAGTGTGGATGCGAGCGCGCATACATTCCTCCTAAAAGGCGGAGCGCCGAGTGCTGAGCTTTTCAGGTAAGCTAGAAGGTATATCCAATAGTCAATGTCAGTGATGAGTGTCTAGACTGATCAGATATCAAACTGTATGCTCCGATTTTGAAAGATACTAGTACAATGAGCCCGCCATTCTCCTACCACCTTCGCGGTCGGTGGAAGCATAATACTCAAGTTCAAGTTCGAGCTTCCTTTGTCGTAGTCGCGAGAAGTTATCGGACATCGCACTCCGCGCGTTCTGGCATGGAGCCGCACACCTGAAGTTCGACCCGCCGTCGGCTCAGATTTCATCCTGATGGAACGTATAAATGGTGTTGCCCTAGAGGACCTCTGGTTCAATACTTTTATGAAGACACCGGCACCGTGATAAGGAAATGGTCTTCCTCGATCTAGATCTTCACCAGCGGCCTTTTTCGCAGATTGGTAGTTTGTTTTTCAAGGAGGATGTTAGTCCGGAGCTGCAGAGCAGGCAGCTTTACTTGAGGGAAAGGGACAACAAGGAGCCCGCCGAAAAATATAAGATCGGACCTGTCGTTGAAAAGCAGTATTGGTACAATGGGTCTGCAGACGGAGATCGTGGGTCCCTGCAAGTCTTATAGTCTGAAGACTAATATTATATTGCAGGGCCTGCTATGGTGTCTTTTATTCAAGCCACTTGCGGTCTAGTGCTTCAGAAGGCCGAGTCTCATGCGGCCAGCGCAGCGTCTTCTTCCCCGTCTCCTAGCTCTCTTCTAAGCGGTTCGAGGCCCTTCGACCTCCCTGAACTGCGTCGGCTATTGCAGCAGTGTATATCGATGACGCCTCACATCATTCCGCTCGAGCGTGGGCTAACAGCCCCTTATCTCATTGATCCTGATCTCTCACGGTCAAACGTAATCGTCAAGCCCTCTGGAGCGGCTAACGTTGTCCAGTACATCGACTGGCAAGGCGCTTTTTCCCTTCCTTACCTTCTGAGCACTAGGCTGCCTCAGGCTGTTCTTTATGAGGGAAAACGCATCGCTTCGCCCCACGATCCTTTCACGTTCCCGGACTTCGGACTTTCCTGTAGAACTGAAGGAGTAAGAGGACCTCAAGCGGAGACTCGCTAAGCGGCAGCGAATAATGTCGAAGGTCTTGCTGCAAAAGCTTCGTCTGCGTGGCTCTGCGCCGTTATGCTGACAGTCCGCAACTCCTGCGTCGGCTGGTCTATAGGTTATGTGACATGTAGCCTGATATCATGGAGGATTCGAAGTTCCCTATCGACTGCCCTGTGCGGCTCACTGAGGCGGATCGGGAACGAGATCGGGAGGAGTTTGCAGCGCTGAGGTACTATACTGAGTGTAAAGGCTATTTTATAGCACAGATCCGGTGTGATCCTGATAATTGGGTTCCGAGAGACCGGGTGGATGAGATCCGCGAGAATCGGGCTGGTGGCAGGGAGGCGTGGAGTGAGGAGAAAGCGGGTGGTACGTATCCGTTGGCGGACGAGATGTGGTCGTATCATCTGACGTGATGGGTTTTCGTGGCACGAAGAAATAAGGTATCCTCTTGTCGATTCCTTGTACTGCTACCAGCAGCCTGTGTTGACGTTCACAATACAGGTACCTTGTGTTACATCACCAATAGCCTGCCAGCTGGTCGAAATGGTACTGCATGCTTGGAAGGGCGCCACAAGACGCATACAGCCAGGATTTGGTGCTTGCGAGAGATAGTGACGGCTATTGTCTTTGTCCCGGGCAAAGCGAGCTCGCCAGGTGGCCAGTAACTTTCACCTTACTCTTTATTACGTTCGAATCCTTTGTGCTTTCGACACCCTTCGCAGCAGGCCAGGACACTGAAGAAGGTATACTGTCTGTAGTCCTCGTTTGGACTTTGCACTGAGTGTCATCTGATATTAGAACCAATTATCGGGACGGGATTAGAATGGACGGTGACGAGGCATACAGGGTCGTGTAGATATCTCGCAGTCATTAGCGTGGGCGTCCATAGGTATTCATCGATATAAATATATGACTCTCCACAGGCATCCATTGCTCAAGACGGTTATGTAAATCAAGAAAAGAAAGAAAATGCATCTTACGTCATCGACATTCTTTTTTCACCATTACCACTTCCTTTCGTGCTAGCCTCGATTTACAGCAGCTGAGAGCGAGCGTCAAGTCGAATATCGGAAAGGCGTCATAACATTTCTCCTCTCCCTGGAATGTATCTGTATCCAGTGTCTGGTACAATGGCGGCGTGACACCATCGACAAGACAGTGCAAGCAGGGATTGACCCAGGTTCGGCGCTGGGGAATATCGTCATCGAATTGAAAGATAGCATGCAAGTTTCTGGATCGTAGTGTAGTGTCCTTCAAGGCATATATCGACACTGATTTCAACGAGTCCCTGGGGCACATACCTGAGGACGGACATAATCGTTCGTATCTCTCTACTCTTTTGACTGCGTCTAGCTCAAGATACCATTATCAAGCTCGCTCGTGTCTCTTCTGTCCGGCGACGAACGATTGCCGGTTGGTTGCGTCCAAGGCCCTATTTGTGAGTATGGTTGCGGCCTGTTACACCCGGGCCTGATTCAACCTTGTATTCTGGTACCACAGGCACCCGCCTATTTAGCGTACTAGTACATTGCACGCCAGTCCCCGATTACCTTCCGCAAGTCTACAATCAACGGACTGGGTCATCTCTCTTCCGGTTGCTGCATACCTAAAAATCCCGGGATTGGGCGGTCTCTCACAGGCCATGAAGTCAGTCTGCATCTCCAGTCAATTGGGATGGCCACACTAGTTGACTTTGCTGACTGGCCTTTATCGTTATCCTTAACGCCGCGTTCCCCTGTCGCTTACCATCATCTCTTATTCAGCCTGTCCTTGTATCGGAACAGGCAAACCAATGTCCGGCTGATGGTGATTCGAATGGATCAATAAGCATTCAGTTACCGCTCTTATTCAGCGAATCCAAAGCTATAAAAGCCGTTGTGTTATTTCCTTCTATCGACAATGGCAGACTCAAAGCTCTTTCAGCCCATCAAAATCGGCGATCTCCCTCTAAACCACCGCATCGTCCTCGCACCGTTGACGCGATACAAGTCATCGGAGAAAGGCCATGTCCCGTATGCATCTATTATGAAGGAGTACTACTCGCAGAGGGGCAGCGATCCGGGCACCCTTCTGATCACGGAGGCAACCTTTATCGCACAAAAGGCTGGGGGATACAAGTACGTCCCGGGCCTATGGACGCAGGAGCAGCTAGACGCGTGGAAGGAAGTACGTAGCACCGCCGTTCTCCAAACCTTATCTCACCGCCAATCAACCAGGTAACCGATGCCGTCCACGCCAAAGGCAGCTTCATTTTCTGCCAACTGTGGGCTTTGGGACGAGCCGCCGACTATTCCCACCTCAAAGACGAGGACCCTTCCCTCGAACTCGTCGCTCCCTCCGCTATCAAACTCTCCGACTCCTCCGAGACTCCCCGCCCGCTGACTCTCGACGAGATCCACGAGTACCCCAAACTCTACGCACAAGCAGCCGCCAACGCCGTGTTCAAAGCTGGTTTCGATGGCGTCGAGATCCACGGTGCGAACGGGTACCTCATCGACCAGTTCCTCCAGGATGTATCCAACAAGCGCACGGACGCCTACGGAGGGAGCATCGAGAACCGCGCGCGGTTCGCACTCGAAGTCATCGACGCCGTCGTCAGCGCCGTCGGAGCCCATCGTACGTCCATCCGGCTGAGCCCATGGTCGAACTTCCAGGACATGCGCATGGACGACCCTATCCCGACGTTTTCGTACCTCGTGACGAAGATCGGGCAGCGCCATCCGGATTTGGCGTACGTGCATGTTGTGGAGCCGAGGGTGTCGGGGAACTGGACGAGGGATGCGCGAAAGGGTGAGTCGAATGATTTTATAAGGGAGTTGTGGGCGCCGAGGCCGTTGGTGTCGGCTGGGGGGTATACGAGGGAGGGGGCGATGGAGGTTGCGGATGGGAAGGGGGAACTTGTGGCGTTTGGGAGGTACTTTATTTCAAATGTAGGTTTTTTTTGTTTTTTCGTTTGTTTGGGGGATGGGAAAGGTCTGATGTGTGTTTTTTTAGCCTGATCTTCCGGTGAGGTTGAAGAAGAATATACCGTTTACGCCGTATGATAGGTCCAAGTTTTATTTACGCGGAGAGGTTGCTGAGGGGTATACGGGTTATCCGTTTGCTTCTGAGGAGTAGAGAGCGTTGTCGTAGATGGGGATATGGGCATGCTTCTTGTGTGGATGTATGAATGGCATTTTTCGTTTGTTGTTGGAGGGGATAAATGCTCGGACACTGACATCTCAGCGCAAGGCTTACACAAAAGTCCTCTTCATCGAGCCTGGCTACATCTCGTCGGGGACTCTCGATGCGTGTTTGATAGAGATGGTGGTAAGAGGAAGAAATTGGTTGGAACTAGATGAAATCACCGGTTCACGTCCAGTCCTGACACGTAGCTTTCCGACCGCCACCTCGGGACACTCGAGAGAGCGAGGTTGAAATAAGAACTGTCCGACCGACTGACGTTCCTTTTTCCCAAGACATTGACATTCCCATCTCGACTTTAAATACATATAAAAGCTTACTGATGCCTTCCCGTCCCGTTTCTGTATGAGATACCACAGTTTAAGCTGGTAAAAAGAGAATCAGACATACAGGGGATGCCACCTGGCCAACGTGGGGATCGAACCCAAGACCTTCGCGTTATTAGCACGACGCTCTAACCAACTGAGCTAGTCAGCCGTATTTTTGGTTGCTATCAAATATCTATATGATAGAAAGAAGCGATCATTTAAACATCTCAATAAAAGGATCATAATCCTGAACAGAAACAGAGATGATTTCCTCTCATTCCACATTTATCAAATTCAGTGTATCACCACAGAGTAATATCAGATTATCTTTATAAGCAAGTCATAATTGCTGGTCTGAATCTTTGTGCACTTTCAGCAAGCTTCAAGCTAGAATGAAGTGAGGAGCTCTGAACATTTGAGGCTATAGTAAGGAGGCAGATACATTGCATATCCTCATATGTAACAGCAGTATAAATATCATTGAGATGATTACTCTCTAAACAATTACAGCATTTGGTCAAAGATTTCTCCTGTCTGCAAGTGTCAGACTATATTAGCTAGGTTGGCCTCTGTCTCCTGTTCCATCTCTTTCAAAATCTAATGTGACATTTATTGGTCATCCAAACTCAGGCTATAGTGTAGGCACCATTGAAGTCTGATCTAGTCAATGCTGAGCTCTATGTGGCTCTCATGAAGATCCTGCTTTTTGAGGAACTCTTTCTCTCTCACTATGACCATGCCTTATCCATCTTCCAACTGGCAAAAGACCCTTCCCTGTGCAAGACTTGTCCTTTCATGCTGGAGTACATCTTCAGTCTCTCTGCCATCATACAGAAATGTCAGACTCATTTTGGTGGGGATGTATACAAAGCTGTAGGAGGTTCTATTACAATGAAGTCCTCTCTGTTGGAGGAGGTTTCATCACTAGTATTTCAGGGGCTGGATCAATTCATAATAGATAGGTTAGGTGTGCAACTGGACACCAGTAATGCACTTGGACAGGTGGGCAAAGAGGTTGTATTCATTGCATTTCTTGACTGGGTCATTGATGATTCAGCTCATGTTTTGGATGAGATGCCCAATCTGATAAGGCAGGCATTACGGATACAAATCTTTTGATATTTGCATTCTCTTTTGGCTATGGTCTTTGTTCATTAATGGTCATAGCGTTGGGGATTTGTCACCCTTGTGAAAAGCGCAGGACTTAGCTAGCATTTCCTCTATTTGGAGATATCCGTTGTTTACACATATCTGTATGTCGAAGCAGTCTTACGAAATATATTCTCTCGATACCATCGAGCCAGAATCTCATGAAATCACCAAAATATCAATGTTAATTAGAAACAACTCAAAAACAAATCATGTAGTCCATATTTAGGCTGCCACATTGATGGGAGTGCAGCCCAGAGCAACAACGCCGTTCTTCGAAGTGGAAGGTCAGTCTACATCCCCATTCTCCGAAGACGTTAGCACTCACGAAGCTGTTGTTCTCGCAGCACACCGGTTGGTTAGAGCAAGAGGTGGTGCCGAGACCAATCACCGTGATGGGGTCGCAGGTGAGACCACTGTTGAGGCAATTTAATAAAATTTCCACGAAACAAAAGTAGAACTTACACATTGGCGGTGATATCACCAATAGGAACTCCCACAAGACCAAGTGCATTCTGGGCGGCCTCGGATTTGGGCTATGATATACTATTGTGAGTATAGATCCTTCAGTGTCGAGGATAGAGAAAAGCTCACGTCCTGAACGGACTTGCAGCACTGGGCTGAACCGGTGTTGCACATCCCGCCGGTAACGTTCGTGTTGGTCTCTTGCTTCGGGACGGCACTGCTAGCCACGAGGAGAGGCAGAGCTAGAATAGCGAGAGAGAAGGCTGAGATGCGAGCGAACATTATTGTGAAGCTGCGAGTTGAGAATCTTTCCTCGACTTGTTGTGTCTTTTATACCATTTTTATCGTGCGGACATAATGAATTTCGCTTCTAAAAATAGTCGGCTACGTGACAGACTGCCTGATTGAATTAACGAGATGCAGGAAATTACGAGAGCGTAAGACTTCCATGATTGCTCTCGTACTTGGTGGAGATAAGTTTTCGCGATCGTTGCAAGATCGAACCATGTCACTGTCAGTGCAAACGTGAATAAAATGTGAAGGCGAAAATTGAGAGATATTTAGGCAAGAATGTGGCTGTTTTGCCAAGACTTTTATCTGTGGAACGTGCAAGCCTTGAGCGATGTCGTAAATTGACTCCATCATTCCGATTGAAGTCGACCAGAGATCGAGCCGTTAGAGTTTCGGCATTTAGTCGGCACGCCGACGATCAATACCACGTGCAAGCATAGTTGGTTCTGAGTTGACAACGCGTCAGCAATACTAGCATGTTCAGGCTCTATTCTACAGCGGCTTTAGGTAATCTCGCCTTGCGCGGTTGCTCATCTTTGTGCTCACTTTTCCGGTATTGGCGTGTCTATCGCGCTGCACCTGTCAACCAGGTATGGGATCTTCCTGCCAGAGGTGTTCCTTTTGTCCCCCCCCCCCCGAGCCTCTAGCCCCTCCGACGGACCTTCCCCGTACCCTTGGAGAATGGAGAAAGAAGTTTGTAATTACTGATGACGACGTTCCCTATTACGATATATGAAAACTTCCTTTTCTCATTCAATTCTTTCATGAACGCGGTCTTGATTTGTGGATTCCCGTTAATGAGTGTGAGCTTTCAGCACCAAACGGTAATCCTCGTCTTCGTGACTATACATATCTTTCTGACTATCCGGGTCAACCGACAAGATTCTACGGATTAGAGGTGTGCCGAAATTCCGTCGTATCTTTACATAGACTGATTCCGTTCAGCAAGACTCATTTCGAGGAAGAAGCCATGCCCTTCCCGTCTTTCAGGAACTCAAGCACGAAGGACTCACATTCGTTGTATTTCCTAAGATGTGGTCGGCCTACAGGCTTTCGTAGTTCTATGACCTGGGAGAGATTCTTGATTTCGTTCTTCAGGTTTCTGAGGTGTCATAAAGCATCCTGTTATACGACGAACACTCATAACATCTATATAGGGCTTGGCTTTCTGCCATGAGAGACTTGTTGCCCATCTGGTTCGTACTATGATCTTGTTTCTATCTTCGCATGAGTACCAGCATGAATATTTTAGGACGTCTCTTATGACAACATCCTTGTTAACTTTGCTGGGGCCAACAATTCCCCAAAGACTTCCGCTTTTGGGAGCAAGCAGCTCCTCTCAGATTCCAATTTTCCAGTCCGCTATTATATGAACGATTTTGAGCACGCTGCAGTCTTCTCCGAGGATTCCAAGCCATCCGAACGGACAATAACCGGGCTTCCAAATGCACGCTGGAACGGCAAAAAGGAATATTTTACACGACGTGTCCTGCCCGAAATGGGAAATGCGGAGCCATATTGCCCATTCCGAGCTGACGTGTGGTCCCTTGGTGGCGTCTTTCAAAGGTGCCTTGGAGAGCATCTCCTTCAATTTTCGAAGAAGGTATGAATAATTTGTCAGGTAATGGACTTTCTACCACTCAACGTCCCTTAGCATATGGTCGAACCTAAGCTGTGGGATGATGAAGTGGAGGTAGGTGATCCTTTGTTGTTGACCGATGTCTGGCTTGTTTGAACATAACTTTCCAGCTACATCGCATGGTAAGACACGTTCTGCTAAAAAAAAAAAAGAAATTACCCATGTAACCTAACAGCACGATAGCTTCTAGTGTTAAGAGATACAGACCAAGTTTTGAAAAATTTCTATGATATTCCAAGTTGCTTCCTGACCTTGACCTTTGTAGACCATCAAAACGAAAGCCGCCAGTACGGCCCTTCTTCTCATCATTTTATTCAAGTAAATGAGTCAGGAGATTCCTACTCAACGCCCACTCATGACGGAAGTATATGAAACACTGAAAACCATCATTCGCGAGACTGACCAGGCAGCCCAAGAGCATGACATCGGCATTTATCTTCCACGAGACGATACCCCGACGTCATGATTATATTACATCCTTCTGTATAAAGCAAAATCTAGGGTGCATGTACCTGCTCTAATACCGTGACTCGTGAGAAGGGATATCGCGGGATTAGCAAGCCGGGCAGCCTACACGGGTCCTCACCGCTTAGGGGAACCGATCAGTAAAGGACCTAAGGACTGAATAATTTGTTCGTCCGTCAGTCTGGAATCAATCCTTGCCGGTTCTGGAACTTCCACAAAGTCAACCGACACGCCGTTTCTTCTATCCAAGCCAGACCAACTTCCGCCTTCCTCCCAAACCTTGTAAACAACAGTGTACAGAATGAAGTTTTCAATGGTGAGGGTACAAAACGAGAGCGGGATGTGACCTATCGGTACATTCGGCCCCAAATACATCACTGACAGACGCGTCGATGCATTCTCCGATAGTAGCCGCGGCAGCCTAGAGATAGAATGAGAGCCTATCGATCATGCTCCTGCTTGTTATTTCATCTTTGAAGCTGACCATCCCTTTCCTTCCCTTTCGGAAGGCAACATGCTCGGTATTCCTACTATAATGTCAACATCGACTATAACAAGTTGACGATTCAGCAGCTGTCGTCCATACCAGGTATGTCGCTATTTCGCCATGTCCCACTTCAACTGTGAGATCGTATGCGGTTTTACCGTTGATGATTCTTTTGCCATGATGTGGCGATGCTAGTGTGCTTTAATAAGACAACTCTATTATACCATACTCAAAATGATAGGTCTCTTCTCAGCTTCAGCTGTCTGTGGCAGCTGGTGTAACACTCCAGCAGTAAGGCAAGAGACTCGTGCGGCGTCTCAATAAGTACCTGCTTGTATGTTTGATTTCCTGGAGACAAATGCATGTCAACGACGAGCTTGCTCGAATAGTCTATGGTTTGCGATAGATATGAAGTTGAAGCTATCTGTATATATTAAAGCCTTCGCATTACTTTTAGCTTAATAGCTGGTGTCCTCAGGAAAGGTAAACATTCAAAATAAGTGATGCATACGTCGCAGGAATCCTGCTTTGAACTGGGCGCACATGTCCGGTAGCGCGACAGTCATGGGCTGTATCCGATACCTGAACCTTCTACCGCGAAAAGAGAAAAGTTGCGGATTTTTTTGAATAATCGATCAGGAGGCCACCCCAAACAATCCAGCCAAGCTGGCCATTGCGCTTGAAGTTTACTATAAGAAGATATGTCAGCGTATGTCGTGGAGGGGAACGAGGTTGCTCACTCCAGCAGCTCTCTGGTTTATCCAGCTCTACGGTGCTGAATTGCCAAATGAGATGTGTCGCAGTCCCACAAATAGAAAAGACAAAGTAACCCCAATCCTGCCGATTCAGGCATCCTGCAACGGAAAGCATAGCGACAAAGATCGTGGCATAGCCGATAAGCATGGGCCTGATCCAGGTCCCGAAGAGAATGGCGGTGGAAAGCACTCCAGTTTTTACGTCGTCGACGATATCTTGACATGCATAGATGGTGTCTGTAAAATACGATGAGATTCAATGTACTATGTATGTTACGGACGTGGTCGGCTAACCGTATAACATGGTCCAACTATAGATGTCTGTGAGCAACGTCATTACGTAGCGACATGTGAAGAGAGACATACCACCAACAAGCAGCAAGAGCAGAGCAGAGGATGGCAGAATCAAACGTGTTCGTAGTTGACACATATGCGGTTACGAATCCGAAGTTCATGGCAAAGCCTAGCCATGCTTGTGGCCAGTAGGTTACCCGTTTGAGGAGGGGGTATATCGCGAATCTGGACGGAGCGTGAAATATTTAAGGTTCAGCATGATTGCAGATATGGTGTCCTCTTACAATGGGAGAAGCTGAAACAGGGCAGCGTAGAAACTACAAATAAGGTTAGAATTAGTAAGAAAAAAAGCATAAACTCGTAACTGACGCTAGACCATCAAGCGTGAGATAGAAGAATAGAATTCCCAGCGCGTATTGTACCAGAAGGAAGACGGTCGCTGCGAGGACGGTGATGCGGCCACTTGGAAGCGGCCTGTTCTTCGTTCGCTCTGGAAGTAGAATCATGAGATACTTTGTAGTAGACACGGGAGAATGCACCAACCAACACCAGCATCCATGTTCATATCGAATATGTCGTTGACGGTGCAAGCTGAACTACGTATTATAAACGCTCCGATCAAGCATTCAATGAGCTTGTACGCATAAGAATATAGCGCAATCGTTGGCGCCATTGAGTATGACGCCATGGTCAAACCCCAAGCTGAAAGAACTCGTCTCAGTCGACATCACAGAGGACGTTTTGGTGCATACCAAACGGCCAGAACATCAGTATCGTTCCCGTGGGCTTGGAAGAGTAAGGTAAGTAGTTTTTGACCTGTAGTCCTGATAAAAAAGAGACCAACCTTGTCGAGACGAATCAGTTCCAAATATGGGTGCCAGCTCTCTGGACCACTATTTAGGGGAAAATTCTGATTGGCTCTGGCAGGCGGAGCATAATGGGTAGGGAGCTTTTCATGGCTATGAAGGAGGGAGGCGGTCTCACTGCTCATCGCGTCGAGGAACGGGAAGCAATTTTACGAGATATGAAGAGTGTGAGTTGGCACGACGAGGGCACACAAGATCGAAGTAGTTTATATACCACTGAAACAAGGAAAGAATCGAGCCATTCTATGATTATCGGACGCCCACTCTGACCCGAATCGAGCTGGGTTGATCCAAAACGAAAGGAAGAAAAACCATTTGTCATTAGCGGTACCCCCTCCTGTGGCTCTAGGACGCTCGTGGGTCGGAACTGGGATAAAGGTTGGCTTTTCCCCGCGAAGATTGAATCTGTCAGACTCTGAGTTTCAAATGACCGAAGAAATGGTACAAACGTTATCCACTACTGCTGTGTGGGCCAGGCCCTAGTTCGAGACATCGCTAAAGGGAACCTTGTCGAAGACAGAAACCTCGCTAAGTAAGCGCAGAAACAAGAACTTTACCACCCTTTCCGTCAGTGAAGACACTCCCTGAGAAATGGTACGATGCTTTAAGCCTCGGACCACCCTTATCCAAAAAGTCAGTTCAACGTGCCCATGATTGAGACCGGCGGTTAGTTCCGTAAGTGTTAGCCATCTTTCTTTCAGAAGCTCGTTAGCGTATCTTTCGATGGTCCACAAGTCCGGCTGGCTCGGGTTCATTGTGGAACACGACGCTGTTTCTATGGCATGCAGTAGAAGACAGAACGGCGGCATATTCATGGTATGCAACTCAGTGCCCGATCGCCAATACCGCCGGAACCGAGGGCTAGTGCTTAGTTCGGTACGAGGTTTGAGAGAAGTGTGTTCACTTGTTAACATCCAGAAGATAACGAGCGAAATGTCGTAGTCATACTCCCGCGGATATCAAAGTCGACTTCAAGTCAGAAGCGATAGAGATTTACAAGAGATAGGTCGCCGTCTACAGGGGGCTGCGCATTATGCAGTCCAGAGCAATCGGACTCGGTGTCCGTTTCGTTCGGTATGTCTCGAGGCCATGCACATCCATGGATATTGATACACAATAACGCAGAGACAGCCATTGTAGATCGTGGTCTGCGCGATATCGGAATACATGGTACACGCGGGCATCAAAAGGACTCACACGTTCGGACTTGAGATAATTTTGAATGTGACCAGACAATGGACGCCGTAAATGGTGACAGCCTGCATAAAAATCCAAAGCTGTAATGTCTTGTAGGCATGTGCATCTACAATTATCGATTCCGATGGCGAGTCTGATTCAGATTACATCCTGCGGGATCTTTGGTTTTGTCAATGAGAATATGTAACAGATCCGCCAGAACTCAAATCGTAGGTCGCACCCCAGTTCCGTTAGCCGAAAAAGCAGTGGATCAAATTTAATGATAGACCATGCAGTAGATTACACGTCTGTGTATTTGTATCAGATTCACTACTATTCAACACGATGCCGATAGTTATACTCACCATGAAATCAATAAATAAGCAGGAAATGTCGGAATCGTAACAGCAATCATTTTTCTTCACCAAAATATTCCTCAACCAAGACCTTCTTCCGTAGATCGAGAAGCACTGCGTCCATCTCCGTTCGAGTAGGCATCTTGGGAGGCAGGAGATTTTCAGCAGTCAAGAAAGGTATATACGATGCAGCTGCATGAGCGCTCGCATAAGCCTGGTCTATCGGCAGCTCTGAGCGCGGTGGTAGAGGCGCACTAGCTCCAATTTTTGAACGCTTTGAATCTTCCATCTCCGAATCTTCCCCATCAGCATCTCCATCATTAACCTTCCGTTTAGCGTTTTGCGTCGCCGATGAACGCGGCGGAATAACTGAGGCGCCCGAAGCGTCGGATCTGGGAAACTTTGGCATAGGATCGTCATTCGGAAGGTCCAAGGATTCTCGAAGATTTGTATACGCTTCTTCCCATTCTGTAGGTCGACCGATGAGTGGCTGAAGCAAGTATGAGAATCAGTAGGACTCACCATCCTCTTCCGCTTGCCGTTCAAAATCCAGTAATTTTCCATCGACTTCGTCCGTGTCGCCATAATATGCCGGTCCTTGTCCCAAGAACTTTTTGTAGAACGCCAAGGTCTGGTTCTCCTCTTCTTCCTCGTTCTTCCGGCTCTGGAAGAGTTCTCGAACACCTGGTAGCTCCTTGGCTCGTCCAAAATACCTAAAAATGGAACATGTTGGAGGAAATTTCGTAACCAGAATGTGATTCTTACTTGTAACCCTTCGTCCCGGGTACCTCCTTCCCGTCATCGTCCAGCATGGCCACATTCCGCCGATAGTTAGCGCCACCAAGAGCCACTATCTGATTCTCCCAATGCCGTTTTTCTCGCAGAATTTTGTTGATCTCGTCATTTAAATCGCGGACTTCATAATCGGTAAGGCCGGCTACAAAACGGTGTTGAGTATGCCGTACTGGGTAAATGGAAGAGATACCGCACCATCCTGAATTTTCGACACCTTTCGGCTAATTTCCCTCAGAATTTCTCCTCTCCATCGTTCACATTCGCGCAAACTTTTGCATGCGCTTGCCATTCGCGGTCGACGGTCTCCGCGTGTCCCAAGGCCAAGCTCTGCCGCTTGTGCCTCTCGAAACCGATAAAGCATGGACTGTGCTTTCTCTTCATTACGGGCCTAGTGTACTCCGTCAGCATTCTTTGCGAGGAACAGAAATACAGCACGTACCATTTTTCCTGGATGATGGCACTGATCAAGTGCGTGAATTCAATACGTCACACGTTACCGTCACAGATAATAGTTCAAAATATCGGCAATACTCGGCAAACACATATTTCCTATAGATATATATTTCAAACGAAACATCGCCTAATATAGCTTTCTCTCCCACCACACAGATGACTCCAAATATTTCAGACGTCGAAGAAGGTATGCCCATGTTCTTCGTAATATGTATATTCACCGCATTTCGCGAATAGAAAGACGTCATTTTTCCAATGTCATAGCGACATTTCGGAAGTATACTCAATATTCGGTGTGTACGCCTAATACATAACGCAGACTTGTCAATAGTAATCATCACTTCAGCTAACAGCAAATAACAGACGTAGAAGGGACCTTTTTACTCTTCCAAAGGCTGATCAGGATCTTCTCGCTTCATTGGGGTACAAAGAAAAATTAAACCTTGTCGACGATGCCATTTTAGCAAATGCCGCGTTCCTCAACCTAATCGTCGCCAATCCAGAGATATTCGGGCACGATGTGGATGATGAAGACAGTGCTGTAACGTCTCCGGAACCAGTAGGTCATTCACATTCACACGACACAGGTCCGTTTGGTTCAATCCGGGCCGTCGACGCGCATTTACGAACATAAACGTGCAGAACATGTACATTCGCACTCGCACTCGCACTCACATGGTTCCCATAGCGGCTTCCATTCTAGTCCGCAGTCATATAAGCCGTCGGATTTCGATATGGATAAGCTAAGGAGCACCCTTAAGCAGTTTGTGCGCGATTGGAGCGAAGAGGTAACATTTGCGGCTCGCTCTGCGGCGCTTCTGTTGATTTATCATTTGTATCACAGGGCAAGGAAGAACGAGAGGCGTGCTATGGTCCCATGAAAGACGCGTTGCTAAACCATTACGCCAGCTCCTCGGACGAAGAAAGGTGAGCGGTCTATATAGGCTATCAAGGCTTCTCGTAAGCACGGAAATGCAGCAAGAGAATGGAAGGAGACGCTTCTCCCCGATAACCTTGAGTCTCCTCGCAAATACTTAAAAACTTAAAGACGATGCTGCCATTGAAGGAATCATTTCAGAATCTTTGTTTTACTACAAGCTTACGAGCCGTGCATCGGTGGAAGTTACATACTTATCATTTCATCAGGAAGAAGCTGCGGGTTCTTATTCCTGGCGCGGGGTTGGGCCGACTTGCCTATGATGTTGCCAAGTTAGGTCCGTGGATTTCTTTCTATACCTTTTAGCACTCAGCTCAGCCGTTCCTAGGCTTCGCATGTCAGGGCAATGAATTCTCTCACTACATGCTCCTGGCGTCATTCTTTATTCTCAACAGGTATGCTTCCCGCTTAGAAAACGAGCCTGCTCCAACTATAACCCAGGACGGATGAGATCAAAAAGTACACCATATATCCATACGTGCACTCCTTCTCTAACATCTACTCCCGATCAACGATTTTGCGCGCTATATCGATACCTGACGTGCTCCCATCCGACCTTCCGCCGGGTTCTGACTTCTCGCTCGTCGCAGGGGACTTTGAAGAAATATACGGCAGTGAGGACGATGGAGGTGAAGAGCCACATTCGGGACAATGGAACGCGATCTTGACATGTTTCTTTATTGATACGGTACGTTCTTCTGACTTCAGTATGCGATGCTGGCAATTGTTGTACACCAATCGGAATGCCTCGAAATTGTTCTGGATCCAATAGCACATTTCTCGGGCTTGCCTGACATGGTAACACCGATTGACCGCTGGAGATCGAAAGATCAAAATTCTGTCCGTCGACCACAGTTCCGATGCATTCTGTCCGCCCACCTTAAAATGGTCACGTGTTTCTATTGTCGAACCAGATCGCTCACATGTTCTAGGCCAAAAATATAGTAAACTATTTGCGTATCATCCATCGTATTCTAGCTCCAGGAGGCGTGTGGATAAACCTTGGTGCGGAGTAACTCGTGGCGACTTGCAATACTCTGACACCATTCTCAGGACCGCTGTTGTGGCATTTCGAGAACAACAACACTAATGACCCGTCAGTCGAGCTTGACCTAGAAGAGGTCAAAGCGTTGGCCCGTACTATCGGATTTGAACTCAGGGTTAAGCAGCTTGTGCTATCATTTATTCGCGTTTACTCAGATTTCGAGCAGAACGAGAGCACCGTGGACACGACGTACACGAATAACTCTGAAGGAATGCTTGGCTACATATATCATGCCGCGTTTTGGACTGCCACAAAGATATAAGCGGAATAATTATGGTCATGAGTCGTCCGTTGCTTTGTCTTTTGGGCAAGTTTGACTATAATGCATAACGTATGGTGGCGTAATTTTTTAATGACGGTCTGCGGACAGACTGTTATGCACTCAGGCCGATTTTCAATGGCGTTCTATACTCATCCAGCGCGGTGAGACCGATCGTTGACTGTATCTTATCTTCCTTGATATCATCACGGCTTCCCTACACGACCAGGACTTTTCTCCTGACTACAGACAAGGGCAGACTACTGAAACACTTGTTGTGGCCAACGCCTTGGTTACTGGAGAATCCGACACTATTACTGAAAGTGAGGAGAAGTCGACACTGTTCGTCTTGATGCATGTAATGTGCGCCATGGTTTCCGGACTGCTCTTGGTATGCTCTTGCTGTGTTATTTAATGTTCACTTTCAACTGAACATCGACCATTCGGGTTCTGATGCTAGTGAAAAATCTGGCACATTAGCGACTATTCGTTTAGATTTGGGGCCTGAACGATTGTCCAATGTTCAGAAAGTGCTGTGAGAAGCGTGCAACGTTTATAGCAGTCTTCAATCCGAAGAACTCTTTCTGCCTCTAAGGAATTCTTTTCGTTTGCATGACGCTGTAGGCGCTTTTAGGTGGTTTACCTACAGACGCCACGTCCGACTGGACGGGGAGAAAGCCAGTGTCCGGCATCTCCGATATCATATTCATTGGAGGATCAACCGCACAAGCACCTGCCTTGTTCGCATATAGCATATTCAGCTAGTCAGCTGTCATCAGCCTGATTGTCTTTGGTAACACCTTCCTTTTCACCGTCGTCGCCCTCTTTTATATCTACAGAATCCAAAGCTGTCAGACGTTTACCATGTCGTGAGTCTAGTGTATTGGACTGACGCTGACCACAACGCGCGGATCGGAGGCTCCAGAGTGTTTATCTGGACAGGGCACGGACTGTGGAATGTTCGACGACCTTCTCTGGACAGCCCTTGATATGAATTATTATTGTCGAGTGCGCTTCGGCGGATTTCCATGACATTCTACGGGTGGTAAGGGGTTTGATACACCGCAAACTACGTGGAGCCGGTGGGGGTCGAAGGCGGGGCTCAAAATCCGCCAAATATTTTGAAACTTAGCATTCCTCTTAGTAGTGATTTTTGCATCGTTTATGCTACCATATATTCCACGATTAGTTATATCTTCCCACCCTAATAGACAATCACTAGAAGCTACCGAGAATAACAAATGGAAAAAGTATTCCCGGTCCGAACCGTCGATCGATCGTGACCCCAATGCTGAAATTAGCTGGATTTATTTTTTGGAGGCATCTCTTCTGCTAATGACCATTGGGGATAGGAGCGGACCTATGATTCCTTTCTCGACCAACATTTAAACAGGTTTCTGAACAACCCATCTTTCTTCCACAACCCGATAGTATCATGGCTACCGTACACGTCCAGAACACGCCTACTTTTATTAACAGTGAAGACAAGAACGACCAGACTAACGAGTTTTTCGAAGTGGCAAACGACTTGGACTCTGGAGAAATAAATGAACTTGCCGTTGTAGCCGAAGGAGAGGAGAAGACGACTTGGTTCGTCTGGACTTTAGTACTGTGTACTACGATATCTGGACTACTTTTCGGTATGCTAGTCCACTTTTACCCATGGCCATTTTCACTGAACATCTGCATCGAAGGGTACGATACTGGTGTAATATCGGGGGCATTAGTTACCGTAGGCTCTGATTTGGGACCAGACGCATTGTCCAGCGGCCAGAAGGTGCGTTGCGACGTATTTCGGTCCACTGGGCCTGAATCTATCTGATACTGTGCTGTCCTGGTGCTAGGAATTTATCACGTCTGCTACGACCCTAGGCGCCCTTCTCGGTGGTTTGGTAGCAGGCGCCATGTCTGATTGGACGGGCCGACGACTCGTGCTGGCCATATCTGATATCATATTCCTTGGGGGAGCAATCGCGCAAGCAGTCTGTCACACTGTCTGGAGCATGGTCCGTGTTTCTCCATATAATTGCTGCGGTCCATTCATGAGACCCTCTGTAGATTGGTGGACGATTCCTTGTTGGTATTGGTGTCGGATTGGCCTCGTGTATCGCGCCACTATACATCCAGGAGCTCTCTCCAACGCGTCTCCGGGGCCGTATGGTTGTCATGAATGCAGCCGCTGCAACGTTTGGACAGGTCATTGCATACGGCATTGGAGCAGGCTTCGAGAATATGCACGGCGGATGGCGCTGGATGGTTGGCTTGGGATCCGTTCCAGCCGCTCTTCAATTAGTGTTTTTGCCGTTCCTTCCGGAAAGTCGTACGTGTATCCGACTTGCGGGGCTTGCTTATCACTTCGCTGACACTCATGACCATCAGCCCGCATTATGTTGTTGAGAGGCGACGTTGCCGCCGCCCGGAAGATCATGACCAAGATCTATGCCCTCGCCAAGCCATCTGATGTGGAGCTAAAAGTGTGTATACTCGTCATGTGAAGTCCTCGTGTCTGATGCATCGTCATCTATCAGGTTAAAGTTCTACAAGCATCCGTGAAGCGAAGTGTAGAGATTACGAACAATACGACCTTTATGCAACGTTTCACGTCTATGCTAATGAATCCAGTTTATCGCAGAGCACTCAGTAAGCCTAGTTAGTCAAGTAGCATGTTGTACTAACTTCCGCGTTCTAGTCGTCGGGTGTGGATTGCAAGCGTTCCAGCAGCTCTGTGGTTTTAATACACTGATGTATTACTCAGCTACACTTTTTGCATCCATCGGGTTTAACCAGCCGACTGCAGTTAGCTTGATCATCTCCGGCACTAACTTCATCTTCACTATCGTCGCCCTCGCCTGCATCGACAGGATCGGACGACGGCGGATAATGCTCATTACTTCGCCTGGGATGATCTTTGGGTTGACGTTGGTGAGCATATCTTTCTACTGTTAGTGGTATACTTTCCCTTCCGCTGTGCTCTTCTCATTCCTTCCACCTCGCAGATCTGACGATTCACACTGGTGGCCAGCTCGTTGATGGCACCAAATACCCCACTTCATGGTCCGTCATCGTGTTATTATCTATGATTATATTCGTCGCATCATACGCTACTGGTCTCGGTAATGTTCCATGGCAGCAAGGAGAGCTATTCGCGCTCGAGAGTACGACCCTTTTACTCGCTTTTTTGACAATGGGACTAACAAATTACACTTCCAGTCCGTGGAGTAGGCACGTCCCTCGCTACTGCGACAAACTGGGCTGCCAACATGCTCATCAACTCTACCTATCTCTCACTCATGGCGAAGATCACGCCTGCCGGTGCATTTGGTTTCTACGCTGGATTGTGTCTTTTGGGCTGGCTGTTTGTCATCTTCTGCTACCCTGAGACGGCGGGTCTTAGCTTGGAGGAAGTCATGATGGTGTTTAAGCATAGCTTTGGGATCAAGGAGAGCGAGCGACTGAGGGAGCGGAAGCGGGAGGTGAAAGCGGAGGGTGTGGTGCATGACGTCGCGCCAAGTAGTGAGAAGGCTTCTACGGAGCGAAGGGAGGTAGCATCTCCAGATGTATAATCTATTTACCACTAGATCGCTCTCAACTCGCTAAGTAATACTATATACTAGCGGCACAGTCCCCGCACGCGACCACAGTTCAGACCAACATAGTAACGAAGTAATGGCAATTCAACATCATAAGCGAAAGAAACAAATCAAGGGACATAAACGACTATCAATGCATTGACCACTGGCTTATCCAGCTGACCATTCGACACGAACGGAACACGCTTCTTGCCAACGGCCTGGGCATTCCGATCCGTCAAAATGGTAATCTCAGCCTCCAGAAGAGGAATAGCACCACTGCTTGCTATTTGCTGCTGCAAATTGTCCACCTCCCCGTGAAGCTCAGGGTCTCCATAGGTACTGAAAGCACTACACAGAGCAGGTGTGCCTCTCCACACAATATCAAGACCAGGGCTGGAGATATCTTCACTGGGTGATTCAATGAGATGGTCAGTTGGCCAGATATATCCTCCAGCAGTCCAATGGAGCTAGGGAGTGAGCTTGTATAGCCTGAGGGCATTGTACAATACCAAGTCCCCACCTTTCAGCTGGTGAAGAGGTCAGTAAAGGCAGATGAGGTTGTGAAAGAAGAGGTGTACATAAGGCACCAAATATTCCACCAAGATGTCTGCAGGACACACACCATGAGAAAGGAAAAACATAACCTTCCTCCCTCTAGACACATTCTGTTGTGAGCAGTTATTTAGCACAGTGGTGAATGCCAGGACTGGTGAAGAGATGGTTGCATGCACAAGCTAGAAACTGACACAGTGCAGAGATATACACTGATCACACCCACACCCACCCACACACACACAACACTCTTAGTTCATTGGGGGATTATAATGCAATAAGAGTAGTAAATGGCAATACAATCATATCTTCAATGATCCACTGCATGTGAATAGTAATATTATGCATATATATATCTGAAATCTCTCTAAGTCTCAAAGCTTTTGTTTAACAAGTGGAGTGATGAATGTTGCCAGGCCTCAAGGCAAGGGTACTGTATCTCAACACAATACTTTGAAACACTCCTACAAAACTCTCAAAAAGTCCCAAGCACTGCTCAGACCAAACTCAAAAATCCTAACACAAACAATATATGATTTAAAGCTTTGCACTCTAAGCAGAAACCTTTCACAATTCTGTCTACTGTCAAAGGGCTCAAACCTCTGCTAATCTGTGAAAATAACCAAAAAGCAAAAAGCAAGCACCAATCAAGCCAAAGGGTTTGAATCTCTGCCACCTGTAGTGTCTTATGTCACAAATGTCTCAAAAACTCAAGATAGCGCCCTCCAGATGCTGTCCTCTTATTCTCAGACTAGAGTGCAATTCAAAAACCATCCATTCAATTAAGCTAGAGTGTCATGGGAGCTTTTGTTGCCTTGCATGATTCTCAAATCACTCTTAATGGTCTGAATAATGGTCTATTCTCTTGCCTGAAGTTACAAACTAATCCCAGTAGCTAGAGCACAAGGTCTTTGTACATTTACACTGCAACAGTGAGGGTCAGAAACTTGTGTACTACTTTTACAATGTGGTATTTAAATAGGCTACTACAGCACTTACTAAGACAAATCTAATATAGTAGTTTCAATGCATGGGACTCTATTCTGGAGTCTCATAGGAGTTATTCCTGCACATGCTGCTGTTTGACATGCATATTCTCCTGTGACTCAGAGCTGGGCCTGCTGTTTCCATGCAATCTGACATTGGTTAGCTTGACTGTCCAGCTTAACCACAGGTCTCTTTGCTTTTTTATCTCCTCAGCACCATTAGACCATGTGTGGTATATATTCCAGACCTCCAGGTTTATTTCTCTGATCATTACTTTCACATAATCTTCTCATTTCTCAGCCAACTGTCTAAATATTTGGATTTATCTCATTGTACATCAGTCCTCTAGTCTAGAGCATATCTCCTGGCATATCAATGTTTATGCATTATAGATCAATGTGACAGGAAGTCCTGTGTGAGATCCTGATTATATTTTGATCATGTTCTTTTTATTTTTAGTATGTCTCTCTATACTTGTATTAGTACATCTGGTGCCAGATGCTGGGACCTCATGCACAGTATAATTTCTTCAGTATCATTCTGCTCCTGGGCTATGCACCTCACAAGTCATCACTCAAGTCAGATATCATAATATGCCTTGTTTTATTGCACTAGCCATATTTTCTATTGTGCACCTGGTAGACATGAATACAGTCACTGTATTCTTAGAAATCACAAATTATATGCATAAACACATTGAGGGCATGTCACTGAAGACAAAGGTCAAGAACTAAAGAGCTGACCTTCATGAGGTATTGTCCTAATCACTTAGGCCTGATGCTGGTTCAGAGAGAATAGCAATGAGAGAATTCTAAGTGTATTGTTGTCCCTACATCTTTTATATTAATGTACAGAATATTTCAGAGCTATAATACAGTACAGATGATTGGAGGATAAGAGAAATGAATAGGATGAATTATAGGTACAATATTCTGAGTCAAGTTTAAGTTATACAAGTACAGAACAAGGTAAAGACAAGTCATAATAAAAATAGTGGAGTTAGCAGTAGTTAAGCATCCATTTAACATAGCACAACAGCCATTTTAAGGCTTCCAAATGGATAGTATCCGGATTTTTGCTAAATCATGTCAGAACACTGGCTTCTCTATGTACATCTCTTCCTTCAGGTCTCTGTTTAAGAATGGAAATGAGATGAAGACACTGTATAGTTCTAAGTCTTCAAGAGCATTAAGGGCTAAAACAGTTCACAAAGCAGCCTATTTTGGTGTGAGAGAGATCTCAGTGTTGTCAAAGCCAGAGTGTTATGAGTATCCCATTGCAATGAGTCTAGCTTTATAATGTTCAATTGACCTATCAGTATTGCATTTAACTTTGAAGATCCAATGGCTGTCCACTGGTTTTCAATTTGAGGAGCATAGTACAAGTTCAAATGCTCTATTCTCAATTAAACCTTGTATTTCCTGCATCACTGTCTCATACCACCTTGAAGCCTCTTCTGGATTACATTTCATTGTCTTATGGAATGTCTTGGGCTCATCATTATGTATTGATGCCTTGTTTGCTGTCTCTAGCATACTCTGAAATGCAAACTTGAGTCCTTTCTCTATTGTCAGATACTCAGATGATTGGCATGAGAATGCTATGCCATTGATAGTAGTTTCATCTGGCATTACAGCCATGTGAGCTTCTTTCTCTGGGATGTCATCTCTCTGATCTGCACCTCTGTGAGACTATAGACTCTGATAGTTCTAAAGTGGGTGATTTTGATTTTGAATCTCATGGTGATGGATTCTATGACTATAGCCTGGATTAGAGTCATACAATCCATCACCATGGGTTCTATATTCATATCTGCCTAATGTGGAAGGCAGTGATAGTGTTAACTCTGGCAGAGGTCTAGAAAATAGTGAGCCAGATGGTATTGTAACATCTGGAAGCAATAGTGATGCTGAAGGTAAGCTGATACTAAACATGACTGAAGGAATGCTTGGCTATATATATTATGCCATGTTTTAGACTGTGTAATGATTCAAGTATGAAGAGGATTGATACTAATAGTATAACATTAGTATACTATAAAACATTGTAAGTTATAAGTACAGCATTAATCATTATAATGCTCATCCTAACTGTCACAGTTAACAGATGAGGAGAGTGACTGATAGGTTATGAATATATAAATGACATATAGGTAAGATATTTACAATAGATACAAATACAAAGAAGGTCAATGAAAAATGATACCTGTATAGGAACATCACATATGTCACAACAACATGCTTGCCTATACATTGTCTGACAACTCTCACACTCCCCCTCAAATGTGGTATTGTAGGCTGAATTCAATAGCAAAATACTTTACCTTTAGAAAAGATAATAGCTTCATAAGAACATCAGCAACCATATTGGTTGTTGGGCAATAGACCAAATGCATCTTGTCTTCTTTGATAATCTAATGTATAAAGTGAAAATGAAGATTGATATGTTTTGTATGTAGATGGTATTGTTGGTCTTTCATGAGTGAAATAGCTGATTGATTGTTAGACAGCAATGGAATGAATTTAATGAAATTTGAGAATAGTTGACCAATAAGAGAGCAAAGCCAAAGAGCTTCTTTTGATGCATATGTGAGTGTAACATATTCACTTTCAGCAGTAGATAATAAAATGATTTCCTGTCATTTGAAGCTCTAGAATATGGCACTTTTAGTGGCTAGAAAAGCATATCCTGACATAGCATAGCAATCTTCTGCCATGCTGCCATCTGCATCTGCATAGCTCAAATTGGTGCATTTTTGTCACCATATATTAACTATAGGTCTGTTGTTCTTTTTAGGTAACTAAATACTCATTTAACAGCTTTTCAGTCTGCCAAATCAGGATTTTCCATATAATAAGATGAAGTGGCAATGGCAAATGCAATATTGGGTCATATATCAACAGCTTCAGCAAATGGAATATCATATATTTTGGCATACCATTCTGATGTAGAAGAAGATTGAGATAAAGAAAGCTGAGCTTGAGTGTTTATAGAGATGGATAACAGTTTTAAATCTTCAAAATGATATCCTCAGATAATGGTTTCAGTATAGGTTTATTGTAAGAGATGAATAAAATGATGTTTCCTATGATATTAAATCTCAAAGCCTAAAACCTAATGCAGCTTGCTAAGATGCATGATTTGTATGTACTTTTGAATTTGAGACTTGAATTTTATAATAAGCTGAAGTGAAAAAGCTGCAAGAGTACAGTCATTAATATAAACAACAGCAATAGATATGATTTTGTTATTTTCTCAACAAAAGAAGATGGCTTGATCAACATCACATTGGATGAAATCCAATTTCTTAATGAGTATATCAGCTAAAACTTAATACTAATGTCAGTCTTCTTGCTTCAATCCATATAGCATCTGAGAAGATGACAAACCTTGTAAGGATGCTGGAGATTTGCATAGCCAGGAGATTGTTACATATAGATGACTTCATTTTCTATAAGTTGCATATTGAAATATGCTCTCTTGATGTCAATCTGATACAGCTCAAGATCATAATAGGCTGTAAAAGCCAGGACAAGTCAAATGAAAGCTAATTGGACAATAGATGCATATAAATTGTTCAAAAAATAGTCAATGTTTGAAACTTGCAAGAATCTGTAGGCAATTAGTCAGGCTTTATAACAAATAATATAACTGGATTCATTCTTTTTGCTATGAAAGATCTATTTTCAATCAACAATATTTACTTCAGGAGGTAAATCAACAAGTTCTCAAGTACTAATGAAGAGATGGTTGCATTGTTAAGCCCAAATTCCACATGACTGATGACACATGATAAACTAACAGAACCTCATACTTTGGGTTAGACTGCTAGAGTTCACTTGTGTGTGACCAGCATTGTGTTGTCAAGGTGGTTTGCAAGTGGCTCAAGATAAGATGGTGAAGAATAAACTTTAGTTTGAGACTGGGGTATTACAGTGAGAACTAAACTACTTAAATACTGTTCTGCTGTCTTTTTATAAATAGATGTTCACAAAAGATATTGTCTGCTGCAGAGCCATTACCCCTACTATTGCCAGGCTCTTCATAATTGCTGTTGTCTTGCTGTTGTGCTGTTACCGCTTCTCTGCTATAAAGAGCATTGTCTTCCCTTCACAGCGTACAGCTGCATGATAAGACATTGACTGACTGGGTTGCTGACCAAGCTTTCCCACAGTCTTAAGTGCCGATCTAGGTGCCCTGACTCAGCAAAGATTGGGGTCATTTCCAAGGAAAAAGAAAAGAAAATATAAAGAAAATAGAAAAATCATAACATTACCCCCTCCTTAAGACCATCGTCCTGATGGTTAGTTTAGGGATAAGTCCTGTTGTCCATGTGCAAGGTTGGTTGATGTATATCTGACTGAATATACACCCATTCTTCTGTTGCAGATGGCCTATCTGCTGGACTCATAGTGTCAGCCTCTCCATCCTCTGTCATAGGTGGAGTCCCCTCATTAGCATTGACATTGCTCTTCATTGTATGTCTGCTGATGGTAGGTCGACATATTTTCTTGGGGATAATGTTGAACATGACCCCTTTTATGTCGACTTTGTTGATTTGTTGTTTGTAGTCATGAATAGCTTCCTCTGCTTCCATATATTTTTCGTTGACCCATTGGTTTGATTCTGGACCATATCCTTTCCAGCTGACTAAGTAGTCAATGGTTGTTTTCATGCCTCTCCCTCATGCTTTAATCTTTCTCATTCGGTGGTTTAGCATCTCATTGATTTTATAATGTTCTTTATCGTTGATGAGTTTTAGTGGTGGAGGCAGTGGTCGTTCTTGATTTGTGAAGGTGGAGGTGATATATGGGGTTAATAATGTCTCATTGAAGACATTATGAATTTTCTAAGTTGCTGGTAACTGTAGCTTGGATGCAGAGTTGCCAACTTTGCTGACAATTTTGAATGGCCCTGTTCGTTTATCTGCCAACTTCTGCTTTGGACAGAGGAGATGGAGATTCATCATGTCCAACTAAACCTTGTCATTGGTTGAATATTGATGGGCGGGTTTTTGGTGTTTGTCATATTGTTTCTTTATTGTAGAAGCCACCCTCTCAAGGGCTGTTTTTGTTTCTTTATGGATTTTTGCCATGGTTGTGGCAAAATCTATTGAAGCTGGTGTCGTCATGTGGATCCATTCAGTTTGTGCAACTGGTGGGTTCCTTCCATAATTCACAAAGAATAGTGTCTTGCCCATTGCTGAGTGGATTCTGTTGTTGTGTTGGAATGCAGCTAGGGCTAGCCATTCCATCCAATTGTCCTGTTGATAGTTTATGAAAAGTCTAAGATACTTTTCAATTTCTTGGTTGGCCTGTTCTGTTTGGCCATCTGTCTGTGAATGATATGCTGTTGAGGCATTTTGTTTAATATTGAGGAGTTGATATAAGTCATCCAAGAATTTGAACATGAATTATGGTCCTCTGTCTGAAATCACTACTTGAGGCATGCTGTATTTTGCATATACCTTGTCACATAGGATTTTTGCCCACCCTTCTGATGTTAATTCTGTGGAACAGGCAATCAAAATGATTGCCTTTGAGAAGCGATCAACTATGATGATAATAGCATCATAGCCATCACTTTTAGGAAGTCCAGTTATCATATTCACTGAGATATGAGTCCATGGTGATGAAGGGACCTCATTTGGGTGGAGCAGTGCTGCTCAATGTTGGGTTGAGGATTTGCCATATTGGCAAATCTCACAAGCTTTGACATATCGGGTGATATCATGGTCTATTTTGGGCCACCAATATTCTCTCAAGACTAATTCCTTTGTTTTTGCAATGCCAGAGTGTCCTGCAGTTTCATGATCATGGCATGTGGCAATAATATCACCACATAGCTTTTGATCCCTTGGGATATAGATTCATCCATCGTAATGGATCAATCCCCTTTCTTTCTTTAGCCCTCACTCATGATTGAGTGAAGAGGCAATTCTTTGATCCCACTTGTGTGGATCTCTTGTGGTGCTCTTGATGCATTCATGCATCTCCTCTTCCATAGGCATGATCATGGCACAGAAGTGTTCTGGTTGCAGGAGAATGGCTTTCTTGTTGTCATCTCCCCTCTGGTCATGGTCAGCCCTTTGGCTGAGCAGGTCAGCCTTCTTGTTTGCTGCATCAGCCTTGTGATGTAGCATATACTCATATTGTGATAGTTCTGTGATCCATCAGGCTTGTCAGTGATTGAGTTTCTGTGAGTGTCAGAAATATTGGAGGTTCTGGTGATCCATCCAGATTTCGAAGGTCTGGACCATTCCAATGAGATAATGCTGCCACTTGGCAAGGGTGAGCATTATCATGAAGAGTTTCTTGTCATAAATCTCATAGTTACATTCTGTAACTGTTAGTGCTTTTGACATAAAAGCGACTGGTCACCATTTGACATCCTGTTCTTGTGAGAGTATGGCTCCAATAGTGCCTTCACTGGAGTCAGCCTCTACTTTGAATTTCCCCTCCTGGTTTGGTATAGCCAATATGACATCTTTGGCCAATCGGCATTTGAGATCGTTGAACACTGCCCATTGGGAAATTCCCCAGTTCCATGGGAAATTTCCAGTTAATTGCATCATTGGTCAGATTATTTTGCTGTAGTCCTGAATGAATCATCAATAGAAGTTAGTGAACCCTAAGAAGGATTGCAATTCCTTCTTTTTTGTGGATTCTGGCCACTCTGTTACCCCTGTCACTTTGATAGGATCTATTCTGATGTTTCTTTCACTGATAATGACTCTGAGATATTCAGTTTCCAGTATCTCGAATTCACATTTTTCAGCCTTGAGGAACAGTCGGTGTTTCCTCATCAGGGCTAGTACTTGTTGTACTAGCCATTGGTGTTCCTCTTTGGTTTTTGACATGATAAGAATGTTATCTAAATAGATCGTGACCTTTCCAGTGGCAATGAGGTCCCTGAAGATATCATTTATCATCCACTGAAATGTTGCTGGTGAATTGGTAAGTCCAAAGAACATTACCATTGGTTTGAACAGGCTATGATTTGTTTGAAAAGCAGCCTTCCATTCATCGCCTTCTTTGATGTGGATGTTATTATATCCCCACTGCACATCTAGTTTGGTGTAGTATTTAGCACCTCAGAGTTTGTCTATTAATTCTGAAATTAAAAGAAGTGGGTAATGATTCTTGATCATCATCCTGTTGAGCTTCTGATAATCTTATACTGGTTGAAGTTTGCCATCCTTCTTTTTTACAAAGAAGAAAAGGGATGCCATCAGTGATTTTGATGGCTGTATCCTCTCACTGGACAAGTTTTCTTCGAGAAACTTGTCCAATTCTTGTTGTTCGTTACTGCTAAGTGGATAGACTTTGCAGTTCAAGTTCGCATTGGTGTTGGGGATCAGTTCAATAGCATGGTCCCAAGGTTTTGGGTTTGGTAGTTCATTGAAACTCTCTTTGTTGAAGAGGTCTCAAAAATCCCATGCCCATTCAAATACCATTTCTTCGAATGTCCTCTCCTTTTTTCCTTTGTTAGCCTTGGCTGCCAAGTCATTTGCATGATGCATAGCATGAATGCTAATGGCCTGTTGCAAGTCTACTGTGAGGATTGTTTCCCCGTCTTCTATTTCCTCATCCTATCAGTCTTTGGGATCCTTGTCTAGTAGTTTGAACAGATTTTTCCAGCAATAGCATCTGGCAAAAATGATGTGTCTGGTCTTCCAGTTGATTAGTGGATTATGTTGGATCAACCAATCATGTTCAAGGAATATTTTCTTGGTTCCTAGATCTGTTACTGCTAAGTTGATTCATTCGAAGTGATCTCCGATAGTGAGCCATAGCTCTACATATTCAGTGATCGAGCCAGCTTGGTTTTTTGTTCTATCTGTTAAGCCCAAGCATCATGTGAATCGATACATGTGATAAACAGGTGTTCCTTCGCACTTCGAGGAATCACCTGAGTCCACTAGAGTATATCAGGTTGTACGTGACTCAAGGTCAGATGTTGACTCAAGGTAGAATGGTGTGTATAAACTTTAGCTCGAAGCTGGGGTATACCAGCGAGAGCTGTAGTCCTTAAATACTGTACAGTTGTCTGCTAATTATACTACTGCTTATTATGTGTGTCTGCATCCATTGTGCTCGTTGTCCTTGAGCATCGCTACCGTACATAAAAGGTCGATTGTACGTTGTCGAGCGCGACCGTCATAATGTCTCGATAGAAAGTTTTAGTTGTGCTGACTAAGCTTCCCATGGTCTTGTGCCTTCTGACTCAGCATAAATAGGGGTAAAAGGAAAGAAAAAGGGAATAAATCGTAACATTACCCCCCGCTTAAGACCATCGTCCCGATGGTTTAATTGAGGGATAATTCGTAGTCGCGTATAGCTGTGTCTGCGTTCATGTATTTTTCGTTGATCCACTGGTTAGATTCTGGGCCGTAACCTTTTCAACTAACGAGGTAATCGACCATCATTGTCATGCCGCCCCCACGGGCTTTTACTTTCCGTAGTTTGTGGTTTAATACCTGATCAATTTCGTAGTGTTCCTCGTCATCGATCAGGTCTGGGGGTGGCGGTCGTGGTCGTTCCTGGTTAGGGAAGGCGGGGGCGACATATGGTGTTAATAGGGACTCATTGAATACGTTGTGAATTTTCCATGCGGCCGGTAAATGCAGTTTATAGGCCGATTCTCCGACTTTTGCAAGGATCGGGAAAGGTCCCATACGCTTGTCAGCCAATTTGCGTTTCAGCCGTGGGAGATGGAGGTTCATCGTATCAAGCCAGACTTTATCGTGGACGTGATACTTGTGTGCGGGGCGTCCATGTTTATCGTATTGGTGTTTCATGGTTGAGGCCGCTTTCTCGAGTGCCTTCTTCGTTTCCGTGTGTATTTTTTCCATCATCGCGGTGAAATCTGTAGAAGCTGGAGTCATTGTTTTATGGTGACTCGTTTGCGTTAGATGTGGGTGTCTGCCGTGGTTCACAAAGAAGGGGGTTTGGCCTGTGGCAGAATGAACTCTGTTATTGTGTTGGAAGGCAGTGAGTGCCAGCCATTCGACCCAGTCGTCTTGCCTGTGGTTGATAAATAACCGGAGGTATTTTTCAACTTCCTGGTTTGTGCGTTCGGTCTGCCCATTGGTCTGTGGGTGATATGCTGTTGACGCGTTGGGTGTTATGTTCAGCAGTTTGTATAGGTCGGTAAGGAATTTGGAGACGAATTGCGGTCTGCGATCTGAGATGACTACTTGCAGCATCCCATACTTTGCATATACTTCATCCTGCAGGATCTTCGCCCATCCTTCCGAATTTAATTCTGTCGAGCATGCAATCGGAATGATCGCCTTGGAGAATCGGTCGACTATGACGATGATCGCATCATAACCATTGCAGTCCAGTAAACCGGTGATCATATCCACTGATATGTGAGTCCATAGCTGTGCTGGTACCTCATTAGGATGCAATGGGGCCGCCTTTGGTTGTGTGGACGCTTTCCCTCTTTGGCAGGTTTTGCAACCCTTGACGTATGCCGTGACGTCGTTGGTGAGTTTAGGCCACCAATAGTCTCGTAGAATGAGTTCTTTTGTCTTGGTGATGCCTGGGTGCCCTGCCGTGGCATGGTCATGGTGTATGGTGATGATGTCGCCACGGAGGCTTTGGACGTGTGGGATATAGATCCTCCCGTCATAGTGGATCATCCCCTCCTTTCTTGTCAGTCCTCGCTCATGGTTAAGCGAGGTGGCGATCCTTTGATCCCACTGGTGCGGATCCCGAGTCGCACTTTTGATTCGTTCGTGTATCTCCTCCTCCGTGGGCATTATCATTGCCCAAAAGTGTTCGGGGCGAAGGATAACAACTCCCTCATTGTCGCTCCCCCCCTGGTCATGATCTGCTTGGCAGAAGAGAAGGTTGGCCTTCTTGTTGGCGACTCTGGCTTTGTGATGGAGTGTGTATTCATATTGCGCGAGTTCCGTGACCCATCAGGCTTGGCGGCAGTTTAACTTCTGCGGCTGTCGGAAATATCTAAGATTTTGGTGATCGGTCCAGATCTCGAAGGTCTCGGCTGCCCCAATCAGATAATGACGCCATTCTTCAAAGGCGAGCATTATTGCGAGTAACTCCTTGTCGTAAATCTCATAATTCCTCTCCGTTACCGTTAATGCCTTTGAGAGGAAGGCGACAGGTCGCCATTTCCCGTCCTGTTCCTGGGACAAGACGGCACCTATAGCCCCCTCGCTTGAGTCGGCTTCGACATGGAACTTGCCTTCTTGGGATGGAATGGCAAGGATTACGTCCTCCGCCAGTCATCGTTTTAGGTCCTCGAAAGCATGCTGCTGGGGAGTTCCCCATCCCCATGGGGCATTGCTGGTGAGTTGGGTCATGGGTCGTACAATTTTACTGTAGTCCCATATGAACCTCTGGTAGAAGTTGGTAAAGCCCAGGAAGGACTGTAACTCCTTCTTTCTAGTTGGTGTCGGCCAGTCGACTACTCCCGCAACCTTTATTGGGTCCATGCGAATACTCCCTTCACTAATGATTACCCCGAAGTACTCGGTCTCTAGTACCTCGAATTCACATTTTTCCGCTTTGAGGAACAGTTTGTGTTTCCTCATGAGGGCGAGTACCTGTCGGACTAGGTTTCGGTGTTTCTCCTTGGTTTTGGACATGATGAGAATGTCGTCTAGGTAGATGGTAACCTTCCTGGTGGTGATGAGGTCCTTGAAGATGTCGTTCATCATCCACTGAAAGGTGGCCGGAGAGTTCGTTAGACTGAAGAACATTACAGTCGGTTCGAAAAGGCCCCGGTTGGTCCTGAATGCAGCCTTCCACTCGTCCCCTTCTCTTATCTGGACATTGTTGTATCCCCAACGAATGTCGAGTTTGGTGTAGTACTTGGCTCCCCAGAGTTTATCCATTAACTCCGAGATTAATGGTAATGGGTATCGATTTTTAATGGTCATCTCATTCAGTTTCTGGTAGTCCTGCACGGGCCGGAGTTTGCCGTCTTTCTTCTTTACGAAGAAGAAGGGAGAAGCCATTGGGGACTTTGATGGTCGGATCTGTCCCGAGGACAAGTTCTTATCAAGGAACTTGTCAAGTTCCTGCTGCTTCTGATTGCCAAGAGGGTAAGTTTTGCAGTCCAGATTCGCGTTGGCATTGGGGATCAGCTCGATGGCATGGTCCCAGGGCTTTGGGCATGGGAGTTCGTCGAAACTTTCCTTCTCGAAGAGGTCTTGGAAGTCTCGTGCCCACTCTGGCACCATTTCCTCGAACGTCCTTTCCTCTCTTCCCTCGTTGGCCCTGGCTGCCAGGTTATTGGCATGGTGGACAGCACGGATGTGAATTTCTCTTTGCAGATCGACTGCTAAGATGGTTTCCCCATCCTCCATCTCTTCGTCCCATCTGTCCTCCGGATCCTCATCTGGCAGCTCGTATGGAATTTTTCGACACCGGCATCGGGCAAAGGTGAGCCGACCAGTCTTCCAATTAATGAGCGGATTGTGGCGAATGAGCCAGTCATGCCTAAGGAATATCTCCTTTGTTCCTAGGTCTGTTACGGCCAAGTCGATCCTTTCGGAGTGATCCCTGATGGTTAGTCGGAGTTCAACGAACTCTGTGATTGACCCGGCCTGGTTCTTCATCCCGTCGGCATTGTATACCAGGATGGGTGCGGCGGTTGATCTAGTGGGAAGATGGTGCTGTTGGACAAAGGTTCGGTTGATGGAACTACCGGTGCATCCGCTGTCGATCAGAGCGGTTACTGCATGCCTTGTACGGTTGGTCAGGGTTTCAATTTGGGCCTTTGTAGTTAGGTCCCGACCAGGAGTTTTGGTTCGTCGGACGAACTTTTGTGGTCCTTTTAATTCGTCCAACCATTCCAAAGCCTGACTTCGCTCGGCTTTCCTCAGTCCCTGTATTACTTCCGTGGTGATCTTGCCGGTCCGGGTTCAGTGTATCCACCCTCCTAGCGCGGCTTTGGCCACACCTTCGTCTGCTGCTTCCCTGATGGCTCGCCAGGTCCATTCGGTCTCAAATGGTTTGAGCCACGCCTTGGGGCCCTCTGCCCCTGTTCAGCCCATGGGCGCTTGAGCTTCTTTTTTCGACTCTTTTGGGTGTGCGGTACTAAATGGTATATTCGAATGCTTCTTTGATACTACAGAAGTGGCATAAGTTTGTACAACGGCTTGATCCTGCACACCATAAAGTCCTTCGGCTGGTCCAGTGGAGTCGCTCACTGACCGGCCCCTTCTTTTACCTCCTCGATCTTCGTTTCCTTCCCGAGCTCTTTGTCCTCCTTCTGTAGCTCGGCGATCTGTGCCCTGATGTCTTCGCGAGTTCACTTCTTCTTCGGGCAGTCCTTGGCCATATACCCCTTTAGTCCGCAGTTGAAACATTTCCCTTCCTTCTTCATCCGGTCGATGTCCATCGGTTTTCCAGTACTGGTGTACGTGGTTCCTGTTCCAGTCTTTTGGGTACCATAACTTGGTGCCGCAGAGGTCCCTGATGATTTCCCGGCAGTTTGCCCTGACTTGTTCAGGGTTGGCGGTGTCGGCTTCTTGCCATACTCTTGTAAGGTCGACGCTTCCGCTTTCTGCCTTTGTCGTTCCTTGTACATCTCGACGATCCGTTCTTTCCACTCGTCGTAGCCTATAGGCATCAGTATTTTGACGCCCATGGCCGAGATCATTGTGAGGTACGAGGAGGGGACCCCCCGCTTGAGGGCTTCTACCATTCTCCTGTCGTTTGCAATGTCTTTCCTAATCCCTGCAAGCTTGGCGAGCCGTTCCAGCTTGTCGAAGTAGTCTGTGGCCACCTTGTCTCCCATCTTGTATTCCTTGATCTTTTGCTTGTGTACTTCTTGAATGGCAGGGTCGATGAACTTGTCGTTCAACATATGTTTAAAGACCAGCCACGAGGGATATCGATAGTGCTCCCTAGTGGTGGATCGGAAGTTCAGAGAGATCAGAATCCACCAGGTCTTTGCCTTGTCTTCCAGATAGGAGGTGGCAAATGCGACTTTATTCATGTCGGTTCCGATATACCCGATGTAGACTTCGAAGTATTGCTCGCAATCTACCAGGAACTGATCAATGTCGTCGGAGGCCCCTTTAAAGGGGCAAGGTTTTCAGAGAAGGTCCGGGTGGCACTGCAGGATGTTGGCATTATGTGGCAGGGCTCCCATCAGGTTGGGCCATCCCTCGAATAGTGGTTGTTTCCATTCCGTGGGCGGCCCAGGGAACGAATGTAGCAAGTTGTCGTCGGCGATTGGGCTGCCCTTTGGATTCTCTATGCAGACGATGACCCCGTCTCGTACTGTGAATCCGAGGCGAACCGCTTCAGGGTCATCCTGAACGGGGGCCTTTCCGCTTGACTCTGCCTGATCTGGAGGTGGCTGTCCTCCGAGAAGCCGACTTCCTTTGCCAGTCCAAGGGTTTAGGGCCTTGACCGGCTGCCACACTGGCCGCTTTCTGGTCTGGATGAGTCGTGAAGCCGTACTTCGGGTTGATGGGCTGTTGTCGGCCCGGCTTCGGATCGAGGGGGCAATGTAGATTGCTCATCTCAGGGGTATGGGAGGGGTATGCGGCATTGGTGCTGGTGCTGTTGGGGGATGGTATGGAGGTATCGGCATGAGCAGGTCTTCAGGGTGCCACTGGCCGTATTCCTTCCATGCATATTTTGTCGCGGCATACTGTAAAATTTTAATTTTTTCAGCTTCCCCTGCATATCGATATTCCAGTCCTAACGATGTTGCTTGCCAGCATGCGTCTTGCCATAAGAAGTTCCTCCCCTGCTCGTATAACTCTTGATACTCCCTGTTCCTCGATCTTTCCATTTCCTCCTTCAGTGCTTCTTCGTCAGTATCCTCTCTCATGCGTTCCATTCGTTGCTGGTATGGGTCGTCACTGTCCTCCCCGTCCTCCTCGTCGCCCTCGTCCCTGCTGTCCCCTTCCTCGAGGAGGGAATGGACGGGCTGGTCGAAGATGGACAGCACGACTGGTCGAAGGGTCGTCGGGGACCCTTCTGTTGACTTGGATGCTGGGTCTGGCGGCCTCGTGGTCACTGGTTCGAGCGATTGGAGGGCTTCTAAGTCGGCTGTAGTGCGTCCCTCCACGCACTCTCGTCTCCTCCAGTTCTCAGCTATAGAGGCTGAAGTGTCGTTGGAACTCGGGGTTAAGGAACTGTCGAGCGACCCTACTACCCAGGAATCACTGGAGAGCCCTGTCGGAGATGTGGGCATTGTCGGGTACTCGGAGCCCGTAGGCTCCGAGGATGGAGTCGGCATCTGAGGAAATGGTATCGGTTCGGATGGGATATTCAAGGTTGATGGTTCGGGGCTCTTCTGCTCTCCCGCGTCTGATGGCCTCATTCCAGCTAACGATGCTGGTGGGTCCTGTCCACGGGTCGTCTTCTGAGTTGGGCTCCCTAAAAGAGGACCTGGAGTCGGTGCGGAGCTCATACTCCCTAGGGGAAGCTGACCCCATTCTTTTGACCTCCTCTCTTCTTCTTTGTGCTCTCCCCTGTCTGTCGTACTCTGCAGCCTCGTACTGCTCTCGGGCTTCTTCCCATACGTAGTCGGCGAGCTCTTCTTGGGTTCGTCTGATTTCTTCCTCTCGATGTTGATTCTGCTGCTGTACTGCTTCGTCGTAATTGAAGGGGACGGCGAGGTCCCACTCTGGGAATATCCAGTGTATAATTCTATCTCGCGTGGCTCTCCCTCTTTCGCTAGCTGTTCCAACCTCGGGCTTGCTCCCCACATGGAGATGTCGGAAGGGGTCCCCTGCTGCAGAGATGGCAATCTCTGCATTCACGTAGTTGGGGTGGATAGTTCTCCCATGCGGATCATCGATCCCCAGCCTACTGACAGACTGGCTGGAGCCAGAGTCGGGCTCGGTGGGGGTCTCGGGGGGGTTCTGGGGGGTGTGGGGACCTTCGCAGGGTCCCGCAGCCATCCGAGTGGCATCAAGGGAGTTCCGAGCATGGTTTCCAATCCCTGAGGGAATCGGGGAGGCAGAATGCTCAGGGGAGTTGGCTGGAGTGACGTAGTTGGAGACCTCTGCAGGCTCCTGAGCAATGTTCATCGTCCACAGGTTCCGGAACCCTGTGAGAGCAGAGTGGCAGTCTCGGCTGTTTTGTCGAGGGGAGCATTGGGGTCCTTCTTCCTCGAGAAGGCTCCCTGAATTCGGGTTGTCAATCCTGGTTTCTGGTATGGGTCCCCCTTGCGGGAAGAAGGACGTTCTGGCGGAGGGGGGGATGTCATGGAAAGGAAGGTCGGGGGTTATGTTTCATAGAATTTGTTGTACCTGCTGGAAGGCTTGGTAGTGCCTGACTATCCAAGCTGTTACTGATTGTCGTCCACGGCAAAGGGTGATGATGGCTAGAAGACCGAGCAATGTTCCGATGATGGAAGCTATTAACTCGAAGAAGTCGTGATTCAGGTCTGTGGTTGTTGCTGGAGGCATTCGGTTTCTCAGCACAATTGGGCTTGAGAAAGGGAAGGTAGAAGCTTTGAGCTAATTGTTAAGCCTAAGTGTCATGTGAATCGATACATGTGATAAACAGGTGTTCCTTCGCACTTCAAGGAATCACCTGAGTCCACTAGAGTATATCGGGTTGTACGTGACTCAAGGTCAGACGTTGACTCGAGGTAGAATGGTGTGTATAAACTTTAGCTCGAAGCTGGGGTATACCAGCGAGAGCTGTAGTCCTTAAATACTGTACAGTTGTCTGCTAATTATACTACTGCTTATTATGTGTGTCTGCATCCATTGTGCTCGTTGTCCTTGAGCATCGCTACCGTACATAAAAGGTCGATTGTACGTTGTCGAGCGCGACCGTCATAATGTCTCGATGGAAAGTTTTAGTTGTGCTGACTAAGCTTCCCACGGTCTTGTGCCTTCTGACTCAGCATAAATAGGGGTAAAAGGAAAGAAAAAGGGAATAAATCATAACACTATCTGCATTATAGACTGGAATTGGCATTGCAGTGGCATGTGTTGAGAGTTTGTGCTTGTTAACAAAGACTTGATTGATAGAACTGCTGGTGCACCCACTATCAATTAGTGCAGTGACTTTGTGGGTACTTCGAGATATAAGGGTTTCGATGTGAGCTTTGGTCAGTAGATTCTGACCTGATGTCTTAGCTTGTCAGATGAATTTTCATGGTCCATGTAGCTTGTCGAGCCATTCCAGGGCTTGGCACCTTTCTGCTTCTCGTATTCCTGTGATCACATCATCGACTATTTCCTCAGTTCGGGCTTTGTGTACCCAGTTTTTGAGTATGGCCTTTGCTGCAGTTTCGTCTTTCACATCTTTGATAGCTCACCAAGTCCATTCTGTTTTGAATGGTTTGAGCCAACTAATGGGGCTCTCTGCCCCTGTTTGACCTGAAGGTGATTGAGTTTGTCCTATGGGGTTAGTGAGGTGATTGTTTGATAATGACACACCTTTGGGTCTTCTTATCCTTTTCTGTTCTTTCATTGGTGACTGAGAGGTGGGAATTGGTTTCTGAGGTGATTCTAGTTCTGGAGTAATATGGTTGGGTATATTCGAATGCACACATAATTTAGACATAAGGGGTGTAACTACAAAAAGATAATTGTTAGTCTGTCCAGCAGTTGGTGACCTATTACTCAAGTCTTTGGCTGAGTCAGTAGAATCGCTCACTGCTTGGCCTCACCTTTTATCTCCTCAGATTTGTCATCATGCCTGAGATCCTCTTTCTCCTTTAGTAGTTCAGCAATCTATGCCCAGATGTCTTCCCGGGTGTGCTTGTTCTTCTTCTAGGGACAGTTTTGTGCCATATGACCCTTTTGTCCACAATTGAAGCACTTCTCCCCCTTCTTGAGATGATCTATGTCTATCAGCTGACCTGTTCTGGTATATGTCATGCCTGTACCAGTTTGCTTCATTCTATAAGAAGTTGGGGCCAAGCCACCAGGCTTGGCAGTTGTAGTTGTGCTGGGAGTGGAGGGCTTCAGACTCTGTCCTTTACTTTGATATCCATAGGCCAAAGTAGTCACCTTGGCCTTCTGTTGTTGCCTTTCCCTATACATCCTGATGATTCAGGCCTTCTATTCATCATATCCCACTGGAATATCATGTCCCATGTCTGAAATAGTGATGAGGTAATTGGATGGTAATCCCATCTTTATGTATTCAACCATATGCCCCATGTTGGTGATATCATCCCGTATTCCAGCAAGTCTGCTGAGTCATTCCAGTTCATCGAAGTAGTCCATGGCATACTTCCCAGCCATCTTGTACTCCTTCATCTTCTGTTTGTGGACTTCTTGAATGGCTGGATCTGTGAATTTGTCTCTGATCATTTGTTTAAAGACCATCCATGTGGAATAACAGTGGTGGGTCCTTGTAGTTGACCAGAATGAGGGGGTGATTAGAACTCACCATATTTTGGCCTTCTCTGCCATGTGAGTGATGGCAAAAGTTACCTTGTACATGTCAGTGAGAAAGTATGAGGCAAATACTTGGAAGTATTGGTCACAATCCACCAGGAAGTGATTGATATCATTGGATGCCTCTTTAAAGAGGTGAGGTTCGGTGCAAAGGATTGGTTTTACTTGGAGAACTTGAACACTCACATCAAGGGCTGGTATTGGATTCAGAAATCTGCCATTAGGCAGTTGCACCCATTCCATTGCCGGTCCTGGGAATGAATAGAGAGATCCATCATCAGCGACAGGACTTCCTGGTTTTTGGGCTTCTTTTCGCATGATCCATCCATCCTTGATCATCCATCCCTGAAGAGTTGCTTCAGGGTCATCCCCTGTGGAGGGAGGTGCTTCCAGTGCCTTGCCGCTGCCTCCTGCTTCATCTGGGGGTGGCTGTCTGGCGAATGGTCATGGAATCGGCAGCAACCTCCATCATTCTGGATGTTGCCAGGCTGCCTGTGGTCGGCTCCTGGCAAGCCGAGATGCCATACTGTGAACAGCCGAGGTGGCAAATGAATATCAGGATGATGTCATTTGGGTTGAGGATGTCATGTATGCCGATTTGGGTGGCATTACACTTGGTGTCCATAGCTTGGGTGCCATCCTCTTCTCATACTTCAGCTTGTATGGTAGTAACAGTCCCATCTGGTAATACAAAAATCTTTGATTAAAGTTAAAAATGGCCTGCTCAGTGGCTGCATATTGTAAAATTTCCTCTCATTCAACACTGTTGGTGAGAGTATACCTTCATCCCAAAGATGTCCTTAACCAAAGGTCATCTTTCCATAATTTGGCTACCTGCTCCTGGTACAACCAAATAAATTCTTGCTCTCACACCTCATATGCTCCTCGCCTCAATACTTCTTCTGCCATTGGTTCTTCAAAATTCTTCCCCCACTCAGAGAGAGGGTCTCTGACTCTCCTGTCAGAGTCCTCCTCCTTGGCCTCATTGTCCATATCACCATCCTTGCTCATCACATTCTCCTCAAGGAGGGAACTGTTGAGCAGGTCATAGGCCTCCAGTATGGCTGTGCTGGAGCTGAGTGCTAGGTCCAGCATTGTCTGGCCTGAGGTGAAAAGAAGGCTCTTGCTCAGGCTGCTGTTGCTGCTGCTCAGCCTCTCTCCTTGCTGCATCCACCACCATTGCTCTGCTATATCGACAGAAGTTCCGATAGAATCAGGGTCGAAGGAAGAGAGTGGCAATTGGCCTATCAAGGATCCTTTTGAGATCCCTGGTAGAGTCGATATGCTCGTCATCTCCTCCAATTGTTCTCTGGCTGGATGGTATCCCATTTCCCCAGTCAGGGATACTGTCAGTTTCTGTGATGGTATCAGTCCCATATGATAACAGGCAGCTGTTATCGAGTGTTGCCTCTCAGTAGATGTCATCTGCTTGGATGGCTCCCATGACAGGTGCAGTCCATGAGTCAGACTCAGTAGGGGTAATAGGTTCTCGGAAGGGAAGATCGTTGCTGGTACTAGTGTTGATGAGGGTGCTGGTCCTACTGCCATCAGCTTCTCTTTGCTGCTGCTCTGCCTCCTGTGCTCAGAGATAGTGCCTGAAGAGATGGTTCTCTCACATGATTTCATTGTCAATCTGTGCTTGGCTAGCAAGGTACTCAGGAAGGTCTCTGGTAGGTCAAATTTGGTTTGCTTGGGAGTGGACCTCATCGGGGGCCTCAGTCAACTGTATTCCCTCTGGTGCCATTCATACATCTCCTGCTCAGCCAGCATTACTGCTAGCTGAGTATCATTCAAGCTGGTTGGCTTTAACTGCAGCAGCTCACCACTAGTGGCACTCCCTGTTGTCATTGCTCCAGTAGGGATCATTATCGACCCCTGTTCTGCTGTCAGTGCTCCTGCTTTGTACTGATGTTGTATGATGGGATCCTGCTCCCCTAGGGCTGGCTCCTCAAGCCATCCATGAGGCATCCAGAGAGTCTCTAGCACAGCACCCAATGCCAGTGCTAGGGACTGGGGTCATGGTCCTTGTTGCTGCTCTACTGTGCTTGGGGGATGGTCACCAGAATCCTGTGGCTCAAGGGTTTCCAGAGTCTCTGATGATTGCCAATGGGGGTCATGGAGGATATGTGTGCTGCTGCTGCTGCTCCTCTTCCTCAGAACATTTTTCAGTCAAGCTCCTATGGATATCTTCTGGTTGGAAGGGGGTCTGGTTGGTTGAGGGTCAGGAAGAGGCAGGGATGTCATGGAGGGGGAGGTCTGGTGTGACATTTTGTAGGATGATGTGGATGCATTGAAACTCTTGGTAGTGACAGATAGCCCAGGTGGTAATTGATTGGCATCCATGGCACAGCTGTATGATCACCAATAAACCAATCAGGATTCCTATGATCGAGGCCAAGAGTTCGAAGAACTCATGAGTGAAGTTCAGATCAGAAGGATTAAGTGCAGGGGGCATTCAGTTTCTCAGCACAATTGGGCTTGAGAAAGAGAAGCAAGAAGTCTCGAACTAATTGTTAAGCTCAAATTCCACATGACTGATGACACATGATAAACTAACAGAACCTTGTACTTTGGGTTAAACTGCTAGAGTTCACTTGTGTGTGACCAGCATTGTGTTGTCAAGGTGGTTTGCAAGTGGCTCAAGATAAGATGGTGAAGAATAAACTTTAGTTTGAGACTGGGGTATTACAGTGAGAACTAAACTACTTAAATACTGTTCTGCTGTCTTTTTATAAATAGATGTTCACAAAAGATATTGTCTGCTGCAGAGCCATTACCCCTACTATTGCCAGGCTCTTCATAATTGCTGTTGTCTTGCTGTTGTGCTGTTACCGCTTCTCTGCTATAAAGAGCATTGTCTTCCCTTCACAGCGTACAGCTGCATGATAAGACATTGACTGACTGGGTTGCTGACCAAGCTTTCCCACAGTCTTAAGTGCTGATCTAGGTGCCCTGACTCAGCAAAGATAGGGGTCATTTCTAAGAAAAAAGAAAAGAAAATATAAAGAAAATAGAAAAATCATAATATGCATGCACAAGCTAGAAACTGACAGCATAAAACTATATACTGATCACATCCACATTAATATACACACATAACACTCTAAATTCATTGAGAGATTCTAATGTGATAGGAGTGGCAATGGCTAATACAATTGTATTTTCAATAATTCACAGTATGCAAGTAGCAATAGCATATGTATAGAACTAAGATCTCTTTAAGTCTCAAAGCTTTTGTGTAACAAGAAGGGTGAAAGATATCACTAGATCTCAAGGCAAGAGTACTGTACTACAACACAGTACTTTAAAGTGCTTCTGCAATCCTCAGATGAAATTCAAAGACCTTAGCACATATAATACATGACTTAAATCTTTGTGCTCTAAGCAGAAACACTTCACAAATATGTTCACAAGTACCATAGAGCTCAAACCTATGCATGCAAGTTTTCAAATTGATTATAGACCCATAGAGTTCAAATATATGCAATTCAGAGAAACACAAAACACAATAAACACTGTCTATAGATTCAAAGAGTTTGAACCTCTGCCAATCTACAAAAATGACCAACAAAGCAAGTATTAATCAAGCCAAAGAGTTTAAATCTCTGCTATCTGTAGTGCTTCACATTATAAATACTTCAAAAACTCAAAAGAGTGCCCTCAAGACACTACTCTTTTATTTTCAGACTAGAGCACAATTCCAAACCATTTATTAAATCAGACTAGAGTCTCATGTTAGCTTTTGATGCCTCATGCAATACTCAAATAACTTGGAATGATATCAATATAAGTCTACTCTCATCTAAAGTTACAAATTAAATTTAAAGGCTGGAGTGTAAGGATGTCATATCTTTACACTATAACAGTAGGGGTTCAAAAATTATATACTACTTGTACATCATAGTATTTAAGTATTCTATAGCATTCTATTATAATACAATCTAGTATAGTATTGCCAGCATACAGAACTCCTTCTTAAGGTCCTGCATTAGTTATTTCTGCTTGTACACAATTTGATGTGTGTGTTCTGCTCTAACTCAAGACTAAGCCTGCTGTTTCTAAGTGACCTGATATTGGCTAGCTCAGCTAGTCTGTCTACTGGCTAGTCTCTGTATTTTCTTTATCTTCTTGGAGTAACTAGCCCATGCACAGTGTCTGTTTCAGACTGCTAAATTTATCTCTCCTGATTGTCAGTTACTTTAGTATCATATCTTTCAGCCAGTTATCCAAATATTTGGGTTTATATTGTTGCACATTATAACTCTGATTCAGACTGTGTCTTTTGTCTGTTACATATCTATATATCATTAATCATAGTGATGTAAAGTACTAATTTTAGCCTTAATCATCATTCTGATCATGTTCTTTCTATTTTTAGTGCATGTCTCCATACTGGTATCAGTGTATTCAGTGTTAAGTGCTGAGACTTTATATGCAGTGTGACTCTGCTGGTATTGCTCTGCTACTAAGTCATAGCCTCCATCAATCATCACTCCAGCAAGATGTAATGCTGAGCTCTGTTTCATCATATATTAGTCATAGTGGCCTATATATAGTAGGCTCAGATACATTTAATGTATTCTCAGAATTTGCAAAATTATATACATGAACACATAAAGGGTATATCATCAGTGTGCTGTATCACAATTCTATGAGTAACAAATTTTAGTTTTTTTTCTGCCCTAAAATTATTACAGTATTATGATGACTGTACAGCAAGTACCACACTTTCAAAATACAAGAATCACTGCTCAGAAATAGAATCCCTATATGATATGTCTGGTAAACTGCCTGTCTATACATAAATAACAATCTGCAATATAAAGCACATGCTCATCTGCTGACCATCTCTTAAGTATATCATACTATAATATTTTCAGTGGTTTACTCATGCTCAGAGGTGGACACCTTTCAATCAGAGACATTCACATAGATAGATGTTTATTCTATCATAGATGGATCAGTCAGTGGCAGCAGATAGCCTTATAAAGCTATTTGAGATTGCATCAGATATAGAAAGTATAGCTGATTCAATCAAAGAAGACAAACTCACAGGAGAAGCAGGTGGCATCATGCTGATATAGATTGAATTGAGGTTTAGTGAAGGCATAACTAGAGTTATCATAGGAGCTGTAGTAGATGTGGATATGTATCAGGAGGTTTCAATATTTAAAGACAAATATTGTATATAGATGAGAACCAACTTTTACAGTATAAAGCTAAAGAATAAATTTCTGCTAGTCTCCAGCAAGCAGAAGCTATAAGCATATTGAGAAGTCTTTAAGCCTAGTATCATGCAGTGAATAGCTTAGAGCATCTTTGAATTTCTCATTTTCTTTCTATCTCATTCACATCTTGTCTATCTGTCCTCACAGTAGACATCAGGGCTTATTCTTCCAATGTATTCATACTAATAGTGGATTCTATCAGATTCATTCTGAGTGAGTGGAATTTTCTCTTGTGTTTATAAAAGATCTTGCAGAAGAAAATGTATATTTCTCCATCCAGAGAGTTTATTAGCCTTACAAGTGGAGCTCACTGTAATGGAAAAATAAATCCACAATTGCTGATAGAAAAAGCATCTTATATCTCACCACATAAAGAAGAGAAGCAGAAGCACTATAGACAATTGCATAAGCTGCTGCCAGTTACAGAATAGAAAAAAAGAAAGATCTCTTCAAAGTTGTATTAGATAACAAATTCTATCACTTTCACTTGGACTTCTCTTTTATATCAACTTACAAAGAGGAGCTTAGAACTATTCTTGAGGCATCAGACCCATCTTCACTAATCTCATCTGCTACCAGCCAAATAGAGGACTATCCATCTATCCAAGATCAATCTCAGATCTGCAGAAATATCAGTCAGATCTGCCTGAGCATATTCAGTTCAGAACTTGGTTAGATAAGAAAGAAGCTTTGAGTCCTTCACCTATACTAACTTTATTCTCAATCATTAGAACATACTACTAATCCAGAAACTGATAAGTACACCTTTATTTTAATATGATGGATCAGCAGCAAGCATATGTTTCAGCTCAGCAACTATCTATGAGAGACTCTGAAAAAGCTCCCAGCTGAAAGTGACAAGGGCTAAAAGATATGATGATATTGCTTATCTTTTTTGATGAAGTCTAGTATACATGTGAAAGCATAGAACAGCAAGGAGATTGGTAGTATATTCAGATCACTATTCTGTACACAGATCTGACAGCAGTAAATCTGTGAAAAAGGCTTTCTTAAGCTAACCCAGCTAATCAGGCAAACATCATATGGGATGTTTTCAAGAGGAAATGCTATGACTTCTATCTAAAATCCAATGAGACATAAAGGTACATGCTTGTGTATCTGGAGAAAGCTGCTAGAATCCTCAGAGCATCACCCATGGCAATGCTTGATGAGTTTGAATATTTCAACAGGTATATCTAGAATATCAGACTGGATCTTATGATAGACATTGACTTGCTTCTCTCAAAATATGAGTATGTGTGGATATATATATCTGCTCTTTATTCAATATTAAAGCTGATGGTGGACCAGCATCTAGCAGTTTTGTTTCTACACCAGAATCCAGTAGAACTGCTCCCAGTTGAGAAAGTTTATAAAGCTGCTAACTACTAGCTAGAAAGCTACAGGTTTCTCTATATTAATGTGAGTCTAACAATATCATCTTTTGTCAATCTAGAATCCTTATCTTCTCTTGAGATAGGTGCTCCAGTCATCTAAGCATCAGCAGCAGTACTCTTACTTCCACTATATGAACAACAGTCTATAGTAATATCAGAAGGAAATATTTCAGATATTATAGACCAGCTATCCAAGGCTACAGCTACAGGTCTGCCTTTGGTATACTATAATCTATACAGATATATGCAACTGCATCTGCTGCAACACACTCTGCAGACTGCATCCTTGTCTAGCAAGCAACCAGATATAACATGTAAAGCTGAGTCTACTATGGAAGAAAGGCTTTTGGCTGTCATCCAGAGGCAAAGCTGAGCTGACTATGAAAGAAAAGCTCTTTGCCACTATTAATAAGCTAGCAGATAAAAACAGCTCAGGCAAGAGATGCAGATATAGTGATTGTGATACTGGCTACAAGAATTGCATAGCAAAGAAGGCTGATCAGATGAAAGGACTGATCAAGTTTGACTATTTCAAGAGAAAACTAGTTATATCTGATGAATCTGAGCTGCCCAGAGGTAATAGATATCTTATGCAACAGACCAAAAAGTGGCACAAGGATAATAGAAATGCATCTACAGCCATCAATATAGTATCAATATCATGATTTTTATCTCTAATCACAATCTCAAGCATCTATTCATGATCTGCTGATGCTTATCAGAGTCTGACATATTCTGATGAATCCTGACTGCAGTTCAGCCTCAGCTATAGAGAAACCTCACAACAGCTATGCAAAATTATGAATGATGATAGCATAATATCACTATGATTATATCTTACTCATTGACACACAATAAGCAGCCAGTACTAGTATGTTGACTACATAGTATTGATATTCCAGATAACTATACCAGATAGAGAAATGAATATATTTATTGTTTTTTACCAAGTTAGCTATCTTATAACCACTATAGTAAGATATAATAAGCAAGTAATTATCTGATGAGGATATAATTCTCTTGAGTGTGATGTCTCAGTGTCTAGCAGAGACTAAAGCACTAGTGGATCTCTCTGTTTAGTATGTGAGATTCTCAGATTTGAGAACAGAGACCTAAATGATCAGTATATCAGTAAGGATCAGCATCTAGTCTAATTGATCAACCAGATAGTCATGCATGAGCTCATATCTGCCAGAAGATGAGTTTAGCTCATCTGGTTGAGTCAGTAAGTCTATTAGTCAGTAGTCCATTATGTTAGTCAAATATGAGTAGCCAGAATATATAAATATCAGATTATATATAGAGAAAAAGAAGGTTTCTGGCCTTCTCTTGAAACACTATCAAGCAAATAGTATGGATTGTGTTTAATTAAAAGCTTTGAGTCATAGACTCAATCTGAATACTATGGTGATGATCAGATCACTTTGTTTTATGCAAGAATCTTCAGAAAGCAACCAAAAGTTTATATTAGACAGTCAGAACAGATCTGAGACAGTTTCAAATAGCTGAATTGTGTATAAGTCACAATCAGATGTATCATATCAGTCTAGAAACTGCATCAGACAGACAGTATAAGTTCAGAATCTGTATCAAGCAGATCATTTTAGATAGGTTTTATTGTATTCAGTGACACAGACAGCTTGATCCAAACAAACTGCAATATATATCTTTGAATTACACTTTATTGCATTTAATTTACATTACATTCTCTACATACTTAGAATTCAGGAATTACTATTTCTCTCTTGAACTGCATTGTGATTTGGTGTTAGTGTTTTAGTAGTGTGTATTCATTCAGTGTCACTTCTCAGCATTTCAGTATGATTATACCATAGCATCTTTTTCATAATAGATACTATAGCCCATAGGAAGCTCACTGTAATAATGGTATTATAGAACAATAACAGTGTGAGTGCACTATAGCAGAATAATTGTTATTAGACAATAAGTCATAAACATAACAGTGAGATAATAGTCATCCATAGAACAAAGAGTTTTGTAGACAATATTTAAGATAGTAGTATATGACAATGTACTCTAGTCTTAGACTAAGGTTAATATATCTATCACACTCTTTGACTACTCAGTATGACTACTGTAGGTACTTAGTAGCTGTTGGTAGCAGGATAGAAAGTAGTATTTGAAAAGAAGAAAGAGGGAAGATGTCCTTATTCATGTACTCTGTAGCTACTTATATACTAATAGTCCAATGAGTGGCATATGTAAATAAGACAATGAGCAAGTAGCAGTAGTGATAAAAACAACTAAAAGGTAAGCAATTGATATAGACAATATAATGACTGCAGGCTGAGCTTTCCATAAAGAATAATAAGTGCACACAGTAGCATGAAATCCTCTACATCCCACACCAACTTCAATTTTTAGCCTCTAGATTGAATTTTATGGCATCCTTGACATTTTCAGTGATTCTTATAAGATCTGATATATTGATAACTTGGTGACTTTGTACTCTCTTCTTGATATATGATTCTCCAAGCAAGCTAAGTCTTCTTGTCTTTGCTCTAACTGATATATGCATATATATAGGAAGTCTGATTCTGATACTTTCTCAGTGAACTCCAGGAACAAGAACATCATTAGCAGGATATCAAAGAGAAGGAGAGGTTCTATGCCATGAGCTGCATGGAAGGATGAAATCTGAGTCTGGTGGTGATCCTATTAGCCCAAAAAGCAAAGTGAGCTTTTCTTGGCCAGGCCTTTTCATTCTCTTCATAAAGCTTCTTCAGAGCATCTCAAATAGGCTGGTGAGTGACTTTGATAATACCATTGGCTTGTGAATTGTAGGCTGAGATTTAAACATGATTGATGCTATATTTTCTGTTTAAGTAGTCCACTGCAGTAACAATAGGTAGGCCATTGTCTGTCATCAAAATTTCTGTGATGCTGCTTTATTGATGCAAGATTTCTTTAAAAATGGACTGTCTGACCATCTCCTCTGTTTCAGTATGAAACATCTGAAATTTAGGCTAGTGGGTGAGGCTGTACTGTTCCTGGATGATATACTGATAGCCTTCAGCTTTTAGTAGGTGCATGATGTCAATATGATATTTTTGAAAGAGTCTAGCAGGCATGGACATCTGTGGAGGCAAGCATATATGTTTTTGTGGATTCTAGCTAGCATTTATGATATGTTTTTAGGTATCATTATATATCTTCATCAATTTCTAGCCACCAAAATCAATTCAGAAGCTGTCATCACATTGAGTAAAACCTCTTGCAATAGCCTAGCTTGTCATATGCTGCATATATGATAATCAGATATTCTAAGTATGGGACCATAGAATGATGTTGTCCTTTCTAGCTGTAATAAAATAATTGTCATCCAGTGGTGAAGTAAGGTTGGGCTTGTTGTTGCAACACTGGAAGCTTTATGCAGAAGATCATGAGAAGGCACTTGAGGTGAGTGAGATAGTGTTAGATATCTTTCAAGGCTGCATTCTATTGTAGATATTTTTTAGTTCTTGAAATCTCCTTCAGAGTGTTAGTTTCTGCTTGTGCAGCTATAGAGAATTATAAAGGTGTATTCATCTGATTCAGAAGTATGTTTGTTAATGTGTTGCTGACTATCCTGTTCTGTAGCAAGATTGTGAGCCACACACTGCATTCTAAAACCTTCTCATTAACCTAATCCTCTGCATCTGTCTCAGGTATGTCACTCTCATCTTCTGTATGCTTGTATTATGATAGCTCATCAGATCCTTTGAAATATTCTGCAGAGATATGAACTAGTGTGAAGTTGAACATCAATATTGCTGCAATCTACTGGTTTATTGAGGCATTCAGATGGAGGTCTGGATTATTCAACATTCCCTTGATGTATTTTATGTCCATCTTGACAATAAAGTTTTCTAAGCTGATGAAGTAAATTTAGACAATATGTAAGATATGCCAAAGGCCTTGGAGTTTGATTTTGGTCTGTGAGTACCAGAGTTCAATATTAGACCATGCAATCAATCCAAAATAAGTGATATACCTTCAGTTGTCAAGTCTCTCCTGCTGTAATAAAAACTCACAAGCAATTTCAGATAAATTAACAGAGAGGATGACATCCTGATCAGAGGTGTAGTTTATAGGTCATATTGTGAGATGACTGATGACTGTGTTTTTCAGAGTGTCCATTGCATTTTGTGTTTTCCATGTCCAGGCAAATAGAATGTTTTATACTGTCAGTTTAACCAAAGGCTGAGTTATAGTGGCAAAGTCTCAAATCTAAATTTGGACAGTGCCTACAAGACCTAAGAAGCCTCAGACTTGTTTGATATTATGATAAGAAGGCCAAGACTGAATCTTCTGTAAGGCTGAGTTTTCTGATAAGCACTCTTCATAGCTGCAAATCTATCTTAGTACAACAAGTTCAAGAATGCTGATATGCAGTTTCTTAACAGAGACAGAGGCTTTTGCATATTTGAGACAGTGGTTTTCCAGTAGACATCTAGTAAGTGTTTTCACACAGATTTCCAAATATAACTATTCTCTGGATATCTTTCATAATTGCTGTTGAGAAACTCATAGCATGTCTGTGGTTTCAAAACATTGACATCATCAATGAAATTTAAAGCAACATCTGTCTCATGCTGTAGGATAAATGTGATATTATGGTGGCAAATGTTGATAGAGCTTGTTCACCCCTGTGGTAATGTAGTGAGTCATATAGAACCAAGGTGGGTGTCAATGATAGTAAGATCATAGAAGAAAATGTCCAGTGTATGCTGATTATAGCCAGATAGCAGGTTGATATCTGTGTAGATATCACAGTCTGCTGCATATTCATAGTACTGGTCTGGAAGAGGCAGTTATCCTATCATATGAATGGTATGTCTATTTATTTTATTGGAGTTGATGACTATTCTCACTTTTCCATTCTTCTTTGAGACACAAAACCACTGCATATGATATAAACTATCAGATGGCTCTCAAAGATCTTGTTGTACCTTTTTCTCAACTTGTTCAATGATCTGATAGTGAATTCCTGAAGGTATGAGAATAGACTTGTGGGCCTATAGTTTATGTTTCATAAGCAGGATGATTACTGGATTGACATAGTTGTCTCACAGCTGGCCTCATTCTTCATTGGTAAAGGTGTTAGGCCCAAGTGTCACATGAGCAGATACACATGATAAACAGATGTCCCTTTGCACTTTGAGGGATCACCTGAGTTCACTTGTTGCATATGCTGATCGGTATGGTGCAAGGTCTTGATAGACTTAAGATAGAATAGTAGTTATAAACTTTAGCTTGAGGCTGGGGATTATCAGCAAGCATGAGCTTCTTAAATACTGTACATAGATTGCTAATAATAATTTGTATTTATTGTAGAGTTCTCTGTCCATTGTGCTTATTGTCCTTGAGCATTGTTACTGTATATAAAAGGATGGCCATGTTTTTGGATGTTGTCATCTCGAAGAATAGTGGATAGCTGTTTGTGATGACTAAGCTGTTCCCCATGGTCCTAAGCACTGGATTAGATGCTCTGACTAAGTGTGAATAGGGGTTATAGGAAGATGTAAAAGGAAAAATCATAACATTACCCTCTCGTTAAGACCATCGTCCTGATAGCTTAATTAAGGGATAGTTCATAGTCATGTATGGCTTCATCAGCATGGACAAGTTTTTTGTTCACCTATTGGTTGGATTCTGGTCTGTAGCTCTTCCAACTGATCAGATAGTCCACTGTCATTGTTGTTCCTCCACCTTTTGCCCTGACTTTTCATAGTTTATAGTTTAGGATTTGATTGACTTCATAGTGTTCCTTGTTGTCAATAAGGTCAGAGGGCAGTGGAGGAGGGTGTTCTTGGTTTGGGAATGCTGATGTGATGTAGGGCAAAAGTAATGACTTGTTGAAGACATTGTGAACCTTCCAGGAGTTGGATAGCCTTAGTTTGTAGGCACTATATCTGACTTTGGAAAGGATTGGGAAAGAGCCTGTGAATTTATCTGTGAGTTTCCATTTTGGTCAGAGCAGGTGTAGGTTAGTTGTGTCCAGCCAGACCTTGTCATTGACAGTGTATTCATGGACAGGATGTTGGTGTTTGTCATACTGTTTCTTCATAGAAGTAGCAGCTCTTTCGAGGGCTGCCTTTGTTTCAGCGTGGATTTTTGCCATCATAGTGGCAAAGTCAGTTGATGCTGGAGTCATTGTCTGGTGTCATTCTGTGTGGGTGACTTTGGAATGACGTCTGTAATTGACAAAGAAGAGTGTTTTTCTAGTCACTGAGTATATGCAGTTGTTATATTGGAACATGGCAAGGGCCAACCATTCAACCCAATTGTCTTGTCAGTAGTTGATGAAGAGATGGAGATATTTTTCTACCTTCTGATTCACCTGTTCTGTCTGACCATCAGTTTGAGGGTGGTAGGCTATCGACATGTTCCATTTGATATTTAAGAGGTGGTATAAGTCATTGAGAAATTTGGAGATGAACTGAGGTCTCTGGTCAGAAATGACCACTTGTGGCATCCTGTATTTAGCATATACCTCGTCACAGAGGATTTTTGCTCATCTTTCTGAAGTCAACTCTGTTGAACACACAATCGGGATGATCACTTTGGAGAATTGATCAACTATGACAAGAATTGCATCATAGCCATTGTATTCAGATAGACCAGTGATCATGTCTACCAAAATGTGAGTCCATGGGGATGATGGGAACTCATTTGGGTGCAGTGGTGCCACTCTTGGCTGTGTTGATGACTTCTCTCTCTGGCAGACTTCACATGCTTTGACATATGTGGTGATGTTGTTGCTCATTTTTGGCCATCAGTATTCTTGTAGAACCAATTCCTTCATTTTGGCTATTCCTGAGTGACCAGCAGTCATGTGATCATAACAGATAGTGATGATTTCACTGTGCAGTTTGCTGTCTCTTAGAATGTATATCCATCCATCATAGCAGATAAGCCCTCCCTCTTTTATCATTCCTCATTCATGATTGAGAGAGAGGGCTACATGCTGGTCCCATTTATGACTGTCCCATGTCACACTTTTGATCTGTTCATGGATTTCTTCTTCTGTGGGCATGATCATAGTCCTGAAGTGTTCGGGACATAGGAGGGTGACTCCTTTGTTGTCCTTTCCCCCTTGATCATGGTCCACTCATCAACTCAATAGGTCTGCCTTTTTGTTTGCTGTTTCTGCTTTATGATGCAGGGTATACTGATATTGGCTGAGCTCTATGACTCACTGAGCCTGTCAGCAGTTTAATTTCTGTGGTTGTTGGAAGTATCAGAGGTTTTGGTGATCAGTCCAGATTTCAAAAACTTCCATGGCACTGATCAAGTAGTGTCACCATTCTTCAAGGGTGAGCATTATCGCCAGTAACTCCTTGTCATAAATTTCATAGTTCCACTCTGTAATGGTTAGAGCCTTGGAGAGAAATGCAACGAGATGCCATTTCCCTTCTTGCTCTTGTAAGAGGATGGCCCTGATAGCTCCTTCACTTGAATCGGCTTCAACCCAAAACTTTCCTCCCTGTGTAAAGATGGCCAGGACTACATCCTTGGCAAGTCATCTTTTCAGATTAAGGAAGGCATTCTGCTAGAAAGCTCTCCAAGTCCAGGGTGCATTGCCAGTTAATTGTGTCATGGGTCAGATGATCTTGCTATAGTCCCATATGAAGCAGCAGTAGAAGTTTGTAAAGCTGAGGAAAGATTGTAGTTCTTTCTTTTTTGTCAGTTCTAGCCAATCCATTACTCCTGCCACTTTCATGAGGTCCATGTGAATACTTCTCTGGCTGATGATGACTCCCAAGTACTTGGTTTTCAACACTTTAAACTCACACTTCTTGGCTTTGAGGAATAATTTGTGATCCCTCATAAGTGCTAGCACCTGCCATACCAACCTTCGATGCTCTTCTTTTGTTTTGGACATGATTAAGATGTCATCAAGGTATATGGTGACCTTCCTAGTGGTGATGAGATCCTTGAATATGTCATTCATCATCCATTGGAAGGTGGCCAGCGAGTTTGTGAGCCCAAAGAACATCACAGTGGGTTTGAACAGTCTTTGATTTATCTGAAAGGCTGCCTTCCACTCATCCTCTTCTTTTATCCATACATTATTATATCCCCAATGGATGTTGAGCTTGGTGTAGTATTTAGCTTCTTGCAGCTTGTCCATTAATTCAGAAATTAATGGCAGAGGGTATCGGTTTTTGATGGTCATCTCATTAAGCTTCTGGTAGTCCTGAACTGGTCTAAGCTTCTCATCCTTCTTTTTGACAAAGAAGAAGGGTGATGCTATTGGTGACTTCAAGGATCTGATGTGTCCGCTGGATAAATTTTTGTTCAGGAATTTATCAAGCTCTTGTTGTTCATTATTCCTGAGTGGAAATGTTTTGCAGTCCAGATTGGTGTTTGCATTTGGGGTCAGCTCTATAGCATGATCCTGTTAAGCCCAAATTCCATGTGACTACCAACACGTGATAAACAGTTTGGTACCTTGCACTTTGGGTATGTCCAACTGAGTTCACTGATGTGATGATAGTGCTGTGAGGTCAAGGCATTGCAAGTAGCAGGAGCTTGAGATAAGATGGTGAAGTAAAACTTTAGTTCGAGACTGGGGTATTACAGTGAGAACTAAGCTACTTAAATACTGTTCTGTTATCGCATTATAAATAACTGTTCACAAAAGATATTGTCTGCTGTAGAGCTGTTTCCCCTACCATTGCCAGGCTCTCCACAAAAGCTGTTATCTTGCTGTGGAGCTGTGGTTGTGCACTGCAATTTGAGGACAAAAAGAGCATTGTCTCTCTCTTCACAGCACACAGCAGTGCAATAGGAGAATGACCGACTGGACTGCTGAGCTAAGCATTCCCTCAGTCATAAGCACTGGCCTAAGTGCCCTGACTAAGCAAAGATAGGGGTCATCTCTGAAGGAAAAGAAAAGAAAATAGGAAGAAAAGTAGAAAAATCGTAACATTACCCCCTCCTTAAGACCATCATCCTGATGGTTCAGTTAAGGTGAGAGTCCCCTCCATCGAAGGAGGTGGCCAATCTGCTGGACCTGTCCGTTGCTTCACAGGTTCATAAAGACTTTGACCTTTCGGTGGCTCTCGCAGGATCTCGAACTGCGAGAGCCATGGGTTGATATTCGGTTTTGTTGGATGGTGTGTGTTTCAGGAGTCACTGTCCTTGCCCATTGTTATGTCGTGACTCTTGATATGTTGCAGGCTGCCTGTGGATTCATCATATATATGAGACATATTACTTCTTGTTGTATATCCCATTGTAACTTTGTTGTTTTGGAGCTTGTAGTCATGGATTGCATCCTCCGCATTCATGTATTTTTCATTGATCCACTGGTTTGATTCTGGTCCATAGCCTTTCCAACTGACTAGGTAGTCGACCATTGTTGTCATGCCTCTGCCTCGTGCTTTAACCATTTGGGTTCTGTGGTTTAACACCTCGTCAATTTTGTAATATTCTTCATTGTCGATGAGTTCAGGAGGTGGAGGCGGTGGTCGTTCTTGGTTTGGAAAGGCTGGTGCCACATAAGGTGTCAATAATGATTCATTAAAGACGTTATGAATTTTCCAGGTTGCTGGTAGTTGCAACCTGTATGTGGATTTGCCAATTTTGGCAAGTATTTTGAAAGGGCCTATCCGTTTGTCTGCTAGTTTTTGTTTTGGCCATGGTAGATGGAGGTTGGTTGTATCCAGCCAAACTTTGTTGTTTTTGGCATATTCATGTGCCTTCCTCCTATGTTTGTCATACTGCCCTTTTATTGTTGTAGCCGCCTTGTCAAGGGCTGTCTTCATTTCCTCATGGATCTTCGTCATCATCATGGTGAAGTCTGTCGAGGCTGGTGTTGATGTGTGAACCCGTTCTGTTTGTGCAACTGGTGGGTTCCGCCCATAATTCACAAAGAACAGTGTTTTGCCTGTTGCAGAGTGAATTCTGTTGTTGTGTTGGAATGCTGCAAGTGCAAGCCATTCCGTCCAGTCATCTTGCCTGTAGCTGATGAAAAGTCATAAATACTTTTCAATCTCTTGGTTTACCCACTCCATTTGACCATCTATCTGTGGGTGATATGCCATGGAGGCATTCCTTTTGATATTGAGGAGACGGTATAAGTCGTCAAGGAATTTGGAGACGAATTGTGGTCCTCTGTCTGAAATCACTACTTGAGGCATGCCATACTTTGCATAGACCTCGTCTCATAGTATCTTTGCCCATCCTTTGGATGTCAAATCTGTTGAGCAAGTGATCAGAATGATCGCTTTTGAGAAGCGATCAACTATGATGATGATCACATTATAGCCATCACTTTCAGGAAGTCCGGTGATCATATCGACAGAGATGTGGGTCCATGGTGATGAAGGGACCTCATTTGGGTGGAGTGGAGCAGCTCTGGGTTGTGTTGAAGTCTTGCCTTGTTGGCAAACTTCACAGGCTTTGACATATAGGGTGATATCATAGTCCATCTTAGGCCACCAATACTCTCATAAGACCAGTTCCTTGGTTTTTGCAATTCCAGGATGTCCAGCAGTTGCATGATCATGACATGTGGCAATGATATCACCATGGAGTCTTTGATCTCTTGGGATATAGATCCGTCCATTATAATGGATCAATCCCCCTTCTTTCTTCAGTCCCCGTTCATGATTGAGTGATGGGGCGATTCTTTGATCCCACTTGTGTGGATCCCAGGTGATGCTCTTGATGCGTTCATGCATCTCTTCTTCCATAGGCATAATCATTGCTCAGAAGTGTTCTGGCTGCAGTAACATGACCTCCTTGTTGTCATCTCCTCCTTGGTTGTGATCCACCCTATGGCTGAGGAAATCGGCCTTCTTGTTTGCCACTCCAGCCTTGTGATGGAGTGTGTATTTGTACTCGGATAGTTCTGTAACCCATCAGGCTTGTCTGCGGTTAAGCTTTTGTGGTTGTCGGAAGTATTAGAGATTCTGATGATCTGTCCAGATCTCAAAGATCTGGACTGCTCTAATGAGATAATGCTGCCATTCAGCAAGGGCAAGCATTATGGCCAGGAGTTCCTTATCATAGATTTCATAGTTGCACTCAGTTACTGTGAGCGCCTTTGACATAAAGGTGACTGGTCGCCATTTGCCATCCTGTTCCTGTGAGAGTACTGCTCCAATTGTGCCTTCACTGGAATCAGCCTCTACTCGGAACTTCCTATCCTGGCTTGGTATTGCCAGTATAATGTCTTCAGCTAGCCAGTGTTTTAGGCTGTCAAATGCTTTCCATTGGGAAATTCCCCAGATCCATGGAGAATTTCTGGTTAATTGTATCATTGGTCAGACTATCTTGCTATAGTCCTGGATGAACCATCGGTAGAAGTTTATGAACCCTAAGAAGGATTGTAATTCCTTCTTCTTTGTTGGTTCTGGCCACTCGGTTACTCTGGCTATTTTGACAGAGTCCATTCAGATGCTCCCTTCACTGATAATGACACTGAGGTACTCAGTTTCCAGTACCTCAAACTCACACTTTTCAGCCTTGAGGAACAGTCAATGTTTCCTCATTCGTGCAAGTACTTGTTGCACTATTGTTCGATGCTCCTCCTTGGTTTTGGTCATTATGAGGATATCATCCAAGTAGATGGTTACCTTTCCAGTGGCAATGAGATCTTCGAAGATATCATTCATCATCCACTGGAATGTCGCCAGTGAATTGGTGAGCCTGAAGAACATAACCATCGGTTCGAACAAGCCACGGTTAGTTCGAAAAGTGGCCTTCCATTCATCACCCTCTTTGATGCATACGTTATTATAGCCCCACCAGACATCGAGCTTGGTGTAGTATTTGGCTCCATAGAGTTTGTCCATTAATTCCACAATTAGAGGAAGTGGATAACAATTTTTAATCGTCATCTCATTGAGCTTCCAATAATCTGGTACTGGTCACAGTTTTCCATCCTTCTTTTTTACAAAAAAGAAGGGTGATGCCATTGGTGATTTCGATGGTCAGATCCTTCCACTGGATAAGTTTTCTTCTAAAAACTGATCCAGTTCTTGTTGTTCATTGTTGCTAAGTGGGTAGCACTTGCAATCAAGATTGGCATTGGCATTAGGGGTTAATTTGATAGTGTGGTCCCATGGTTTCAGTTCGGGTAGTTCGTCGAAACTTTCTTTTTCGAATAAATCCTGGTAGTCACATGCCCATGTGGGTATCATTTCTTCAAACATCTTCTCTTCCTTTTCAGCATTGGCTTTTGCTGCTAGGTCATTAGCATGGTGTATTGCTCAGATGCTAATGGCCCTTTGTATGTCGATGGCGAGTATCGTTTCACCATCTTCCATTTCTTCATCCCACCGGTCCTTGGGGTCTTCATCTGGTAATTTGAATGGAATTTTCCAGCATTGGCATTGAGCGAAAATGATGCATCCGGTTTTCCAATTGATTAGCGGATTATGTCTGATCAACCAATCATGACTGAGGAATATCTCTCTGGTTCCTAGATCTGTGACTGCTAAGTCGATCTGTTCGGAGTGATCACCGATAGTGAGCTGAAGCTCTATGTATTCAGTGATCGACCCTGCTTGGTTTTTTGTTCCATCTGCATTATAGACAGGGATCAGTGCTGCGGTTGCCCAAGTAGGCAGTTGGTGCTTGACAACGAAAGTTCGATTAATGGAACTTCCCATGCAGCTGCTGTCGATCAGCACAGTAACTGCATGGGTAGATCAGGATGTTAACATCTCGATCTGGGCTTGTGTTACTAAGTCCTGTCCAGAGGATTTAGTTTGTCGGATGAATTTTCGTGGTCCACATAATTCATCAAGCCATTCGAGGGCTTGGCACCTCTCTGCTTTTTGCATTCCTGTGATCATATTGTCGGTGACTTCTTTGACCTGGGTTTTGTGTACCCAATTATTGAGTACGGCCCTTGCTGCTGCTTTGTCCTTGGTATTCTTGATGGCTCGCCAAGTCCATTCTGTGTCAAATGGCTTGAGCCACATTGTGGGGCCCTCTGCCCCTCTTTGGCCCTTCATCGGTGCTTGAGTTCTAGAAGTCGGTTCCTTAGGCGATTCTGGTTTCTGAGTAATGGGGTCGGGTATATTCGAATGCATGCATAATTTAGACATAGATGGTAATACTATAGAAGATAAAATGTCAGTCTGTCTAGCAGATAGTGACCTGTTACTTGTTCCTTTGGCCGAGGCAGTCAAATTGCCTACTGCTCGGCCCCATCTTTTTCCTCCTTGGGCTTGTCATCATTCTCGAGGTTCTGAGCTTCCTTTGTTAGCTCTGCGATCTGCACTCTGATGTTCTCCTGCATGCATTTATTCTTCTTCTCTGGGCAGTTCTGCACCATATGGCCTAATTGGCCATAGTTAAAGCACTTACCCTCCTTCTTGAGGTGATCCATGTCAATCTGCTTACCCTTTCCAGTACTTGGGCCCTTACCAGTTCGCTTCCTGTCGCTTTGGGAAGTTGGGGCTGAGCTGCTGGGCCTGGCGGATGTGGTCGCATGGGAGATGGTGGGCTTTGAGCCCTGTCCCTGGTACCTGTGCTGGCCCCACAGGTTTGTTGCCTCGGCCTTCTGTTGTTGTCATTCTTGCCACATAAGGACAATCCAGGCCTTCCAGTCATCATAGCCGACTGGCATGCTATGGCCCAGATCCGAAATGGTCTTCAGGTAGTGGAGTGGTACCCTCAGTTTTATGTATTCGACCATGCGCCCCGAGTTGGCCACATCCTCCTGGATTCCAGCCAGTTTTCCGAGCTGCTCCAATTCGTCGAAGTAGTCGGGTGCCACTTTGTCGCCCATCTTATATTCCTTCATCTTCGACTTGTGGACTTCCTGGACCATGAGATCTGTGAACTTGTTGCAGATCATCTGTTTCAGCACCGCCCAGGTGGGGTACCAACTGTGTTGTCGGGTGGTCGACCAGAAGTTAGGGGCCAGTAATACCCACCATACTTTTGCTTTGTCTTTGAAGTAGGTGGTGGCATAATTCACCTTGTACACATCATGAAGAAAGTATGAGGTGAAGACTTGGAAGTATTGGTCGCAGTCCAGAAGGAAGTGATCAATATCGTCAGAGGCTCCTTTAAAGGGAAGGGGGTCCTGTCCATATATTGGTCTAACATTTAGTAGATGCGCCTTTGGATCGAGAGGCGGCATCGGATTTGGGAGCTCCCCTCCAGAGGGACCAGCCCAATCTGTCAGGGGCCCTGGAAAGGAATGTAAGGATCCATCATCAGCGATGGGACTTCTTAGCATTGGTGGCCCCTCTTTCTTGATGATTCGTCCATCTTTGATGGTCCACCCCTGTGCCATTGCTTCAGGGTCATCCTTCTTCTTGTCGGTCAGGACTGATCCGCTTCCTTCATTGGGTGGCAGTTGCCCTCCCAATAGTCGGCTTCTAGTGCCGGTCCAGGGATTCGGATGATAGATTCTCGGCTGCACATAGGACCAAGTCAGCTGAGATGCCGTGCTGTGGACGGCTGATATGGCCAGCAAGTACCTTGATGTTGCTGTTCGAATTGAGGATGCCGTGTTCACCGTTTTAGGCAGCATTACACTCAGCATCCATAGCATTGGTGCTTGTCATTTACCGAATCTTGGTTGATATGGTGGCATCGCCATCATCTGATAGTGTAAGAAGCGCTGATTGAAATTAAAAATTGCATGCTCCATCGTGGCATACTGTAAAATCTCCTCCCATTCAATGGGATCTGCCATAGTATACCTTCAACCTAGGGACGATCGTAGCCATTGATCGTCCCTCCATAGTTTGGCTACTTGCTCCTGGTGTAGCTGAACAAACTCCTCCTCCCGTGCCTCTCGTTCTCATCGCTTCTTTTCTTGTTCTTGGCGCATGGTTATACTGACAATACTTCCCCACTTAAGGATGGGATCCACTGCTCGGCCCTCATGGTCCTCCTCCTCAGCCTCATTGTCCCCTTCGGCCCCCTTGTCGGTGGTCCCCTCGAGGAGGGAACTGCCTTGCGGGCCATAGGTTTCCAGGGCAGGGAGGCTGGGGCTGAGTACTTGACTTGGTGTCGTCGGGTCCAGGTCAAGAAGTAGGCTCCTGGTCAGGCTGCTTCTCTTCCTCTGCTGGTGGCACTACTGCTCGGCGATACCAGCAGAAGTTTCTGTAAAAGCAGGGGTGGAGGAAGAGGGCAGTGATTGGCCTGTCGAGGACCCTTTTTGTTAGACCCAAATCCCATGGTCACGGATGCACGCGATACACAGTCAGATGACGCATGATCATGAGTGTGCGACTTGTGTGTGGTTCAAGGCTCTTTGCGGTCTGCCGAGCTAGGCCCATGTGATACGGACGCACGTGATAAACGGTACGGTGACTTGCACTTCGGTCATGGCCGACCGAGTTCACTGGTGTGCGACTCGTATAATGGGACAAAGCTTTAGCAGTTTGCTGAGCTCGAGATAAGATGGTATGATATAACTTTTGTTCGAGGTGGGGATATTACAGCGAAGGCTAGCCTACTTAAATACTATTTGCTGTAGTGCTATAAATATCTGTTCACAAAAGATATTGTCTGCCGTAGAGCTGCGTCCCCCTCCGGTTGCCAGGCTCTCCTCAAAGGCTGTGGTACTGCGGCTGTGGAGCTGTGGTCGTGCACTGCAATTTGAGAACAAAAAGGGCATTGTCTCTCCCTTCACTGCTCACAGCAGCGTAACAGCAGGATGACCGACTTGGGTGGCTGAGCTAAGCATTCCCATGGTCATTAGCGCTGGTCCAAGTGCCCTGACTAAGCCAAGATAGGGGTAGGAAAAAGAAAAGAAATAGAAAAAATCGTAACACTTTTAAGGTCTCTGGTGGGATCAATATGTTTGTCATTGCCCCTGATTGATCCGAGGTCTGATGGTATCCCATCTCCCCTGATGGGGATATTGTCAGTTTTGGTGATGGTGTCTGTCCCATATGATAATGGGTGGTTGTCGTCGAGGAGTGTCGGCTCCCCGTGGTAGTAGTCGTCGGTATGGATGACTCTGGCTGGTCCAGTCCAGGGATCAGGCTCACTGATGGGAGTGGCTGGTTCCTGGAACAGAGAGTTGGGAGTGTTGACTGCAGTATTGAGGTAGTTGGCAAGGGAGTGGGAGGTCGGCTGTATTGGGTTTTGTATCACTGGACCATGCCTTGGTAGGCATGTGGCCTCTCCTCGCTCCAATCTGCTGGCAGCTCTTGACGCTGCTTGCCAGTATTGGACCTCGTCTCTGTTGGTATCATCAAAGAAGAGGTTGGGACTACTGACTCTTGTCCCTCTTCCACTGCTCCTTGTTGTGCTTCTGGCTGCTGGAGCCATCCGAATGGCATCCAGGGAGTCTCTAGCCTGGTGCCCAATTCCAGACTGGGTGATGGTTGTTCTTGACATTGTGACGCTGCGCTCAGGGGAGGGGACAGGGGTGTTGGGTCAGGATCATCGAAACCCTGTAGCCCAAGGGTTTCCAGGGTCTCGGACGACTGCCAATGGGGGTCTTGGGGGATATTCGTGTCGCCGGTGCTGCTCCTCTTCTTCTCTAGGACATCTTTGAGTTGAGCTCCCAGGCTCATCTTCTGTTTCTTCGGGGTGTCGGATGGAGTTTTGGACAGAGGCAGGGATGTCATAGAAGGGGAGGTCTGGTGTGACATTTCGGAGGATTATATGGATGCATTGGAATTCTTGATAGTGTCGGATAGCTCAGGCGGTAATGGATTGGTGTCCATGGCACAGCTGTATGATCACCAATAAACTGATCAGGGTTCCAATGATGGAAGCCAAGAGTTCGAAGAACTCATGTGTGAAGTTTGGATCAGATGGATTTAGAGCAGGGGGCATTCAGTTTCTCAGCACAAATAGGCTTGAGAAAAGGAAGCGAGAAGTCTCGAACTAATTGTTAAGCCCAAATTCCATGTGACTACCAACACATTGACATGCCCTCTCTTCATTCAGGCATGTAAAATTGTGAAAATTGCGAATACATGGGCTGCATTCCAGGCCAGTAAGCATGTAACAGAAAATAGGACTAGAGCATACAGAAACCTCGCTATCATAATAATAAACTGAAGTAACAATAAGCAGAGTGCATGGCCTAGTAACAGACTAATACCAGAGAGGTTAGGCTGCATGTGAGGTCCCAGCACTTGGCCCTAAGTGTGCCAATACTATTACAAGAGGACATGCTAAAAATAAAAAGACTATGATCGAAATATGATCGGCAATTCTGATCACATTGATCAAAGATGCACAGCCATTGATGCACTGATGGGACATGCTTTAGAACAGAGAACTGAGACCCAAAGAAAGGTATCTGAGTAAATGGGTACCGAACGGAGAGATAGCATGATGACAACAAGCTAACAAGTAGAGGAATATTACCCCAGGAATGAATAGCACGGATACTGCCCTGAACCTTGTGCGCATACATATGGTGCCTTAGCGCGCATAACACAGTGAGGGACTCCACATCGTACCGAGAAGCAGCACCTTTAGTGAGTCAGATGGAATGACTGGTTGGACACAGGAAAGCAGAACATAGCCATTGTGGCTGGCTCTTGGCATGAGAAATAACTCTGGGGGTCTGGGACAGTTTACTGCTGTCAGAAATGTCACCGGGGAGATAAGAAAGCAAGTAGACCTGGCGAGGCCAGCTAGCTGATATCAGCTAGTAAAGGAACAGCAGGCACAGTCATCACCCAGAAGAGAATAAGTGCGGCAACTGCAACATGTGTGTGAGTAATACCAGCAGGATCCAGCATGGAGTCTCACACTTTGAGGATACCATAGTAGGATTGTATTAGTAAGTACCATAGTAGAGTATTTAAATATGGCCTTGTATGGCTGGAGGAAAAAGTTTCTGACCCCCTCAGTTGCAGTGTATTGGGCACAGAAAGCCTTGCACTCTAGCTCTGGGTTTGTGTTTGTAACTTCAGGCAAGAGAATAAACTTATTATTGAATACCCTTGAGAGAGCTGTGAGAACTAAGTGAGGCATCGAAGCTCGCGAAGGACTTAAGCCCAGTTTGATAAGAGGTTTGGATTGTGCTCTAATCTGAGAATAAGAGAGCAGTGTCTGAAGGGCATCATCTTGAGTTTCTGAGGTATTTGTGATGCACGGCGCTACAGGTGGCAGAGGTTCAAACCCTTTAGTCTGTCAGACAGGGTTTTATTGTGTTATTGTGTCTCTGGATTGCATAGGTTTGAATCCTGTGGGTCTACGATCAGTTTGGAAGCTTGTGAACAGAGATCTGTGCTCTTTGGCACTTGTGGATGTGTTTGTGATTGGTTTTTGCTTAGAGTGCGAAGCTTTGAGTTGTGTATTGTGTGTGTTAGAGATTTGTGTTGATCTGAGCTGTGCTTGGGATGATTTGAGAGTTTTGAGAGAGTGTTTCGACGTATTATATTGAGCTGCAGTACCCCTTTGCCTTGAGGCCCAGCAACACCAGTTGCCACCTCTAGTTTTGATAAAACAAAAAGCTTTGAGACTTAGAGAGACCTCAGACTGTTGTAAGCATGCTATTACTGTTCGTGTGCTGTGATCTCATTGAAGAAAACAATTACATTTGTTGAATACTACTTTATCGCATTATAATCCCCCCATGAACTAAGAGTTTTGTGTGTGTGTTGGTGTGAGTGTGGTCAGTGGATAATGCTCTGCTGTATCCATTTTCACCTTGCATGCGCTCAGATCCTCTTCAACATGATAAACAGTTCAGTATCTCACACTTTGGGTATGTCCAACTGAGTTCACTGATGTGATGATAGTGCTGTGAGGTCAAGGCATTGCAAGTAGCAGGAGCTTGAGATAAGATGGTGAAGTAAAACTTTAGTTTGAGACTGGGGTATTACAGCGAGAACTAAGCTACTTAAATACTGTTCTGTTATCGCATTATAAATAACTGTTCACAAAAGATATTGTCTGCTGTAGAGCTGTTTCCCCTACCGTTGCCAGGCTCTCCACAAAAGCTGTTATCTTGCTGTGGAGCTGTGGTTGTGCATTACAATTTGAGGACAAAAAGAGCATTGTCTCTCCCTTCACAGCACACAGCAGTGCAATAGGAGAATGACCGACTGGACTGCTGAGCTAAGCATTCCCTCGGTCATAAGCACTGGCCTAAGTGCCCTGACTAAGCAAAGATAGGGGTCATCTCTGAAGGAAAAGAAAAGAAAATAGAAAGAAAAGTAGAAAAATCATAACAGATCCCATAGCTTCAGTTCTGGCAGTTCATTGAAGTTTTCCTTTTCAAATAAGTCTCTGAAGTCCCATGCTCACTCTGATATTATTTCTTCAAAGATCTTCTTCTGCTTCCCCTTGTTAGCCTTTGCTGTGAGGTTGTTGGCATGGTGGACCACCCAGATGTGCAGCTCACATTGGAGGTTGATGGCTAGTATGGTCTCTCCATCCTCCATTTCTTCATCCCATCAGTCCTCTGGGTCTTCATCAGACAACTCGAATGGTATCTTCCTACAGTGACATCTGGCGAAAGTGATCCATCCAGTTTTCCAATTGATTAATGGGTTATGACTGATCAACCAGTCATGGCCAAGGAAAATCTCCTTGGTTCCAAAATCTGTTATAGCTAGATTGATCCATTCAGAATGATCTCTGATAGTGAGTCAGAGTTCAATAAACTCAGTGATCGATCCAGCTTGGTTCTTGGTCCTGTCAGTGTTATAGACCAGGATGGATGCTGCAGTGGCCCTGATAGAGAGTTGGTGTTGGTTAACAAATGCTCAGTTGATTGAGCTCCTGGTACATCCACTATCAATCAAGGTGGTTACTGCATAAGTCAATCAAGCTGTTAGCATCTCAATCTAAGCTTTGGCAAGCAGGTCACAACTGGGGGTTTTGGCCCAATGGATGAACTTCTTGGGCCCCCTGAGTTCATTGAGCCATTCCAATGCATGGCATTGCTCTGTCTTCCTCATCTCTTCTATCATCTCATCAATCACTTCTTCTGCCTGTGACTTGTGGACCCAATTTTTTAGGATGGCCTTCACTGCTTCTTCGCTCTTGGCATCCTGAATGGCCCTCCACATCTATTCGGTGTTGAATGGCTGGAGCCACATGTTAGGGCTCTCTGCCTTGGTTTGGCCTGAAGGCATTTGAGTTTTCTTAGGCGATTCTTCAGTGCGTTTGGTGGTAAAGCTGAGTATATTCGAATGCATGAATACAGTTGGCATAGGAGTAGCTACAGAGACTTTATCAGTCTAGCTAGTGGCTGTTCATTTTGCACTGTTATTGTTCATGGCTGACCTAGTGAAATCACTCACTAGTCAGCCTCCCCTTTTACCTTCTTAACCTTGGTCTCTTTTCTGAGTTCTTCATCTTCTTTTTGTAATTCAGCAATCTGCATACAAATATCTTCTCGGGTTCATTTCCTTTTTGGGCAATCCTTGGCCATATGCCCCTTCTGTCTGCAATTGAAACACTTCTCTTCTTTCTTCATGCAGTCAATATCCATTGGCTTCTCTGTTCCAGTGTATGTTGTCTCAGTTCCTATTTTCTGTGTATCATATGAGGTTGAGGCAGCAGTTGATCTCTGTGATTTCCCAGCAGTTGTCTCCATCGTTTTATTCAGAGTTGGTGGGATTGGCTTCTTGCTATAGTCTTGTAGCATCAATAATTCTGCTTTCTGCCTTTGTCACTCCTTATACATCTTAATGATCCTTTCCTTCCACTCATCATATCCCACTGGCATTAATGCCTTTATACTGATAGTGGAGATCATCATGATGTACGAGGGGAGGACACTCCGTTTAAGAGCCTCAACCATCCTGCTCCCATTTCCAGCTGTATCATCCCGAATCCTGGCTAACTTGGCAAGCCATTCTAGCTTGTTGAAGTAGTCTGTTGCTACTTTATCTCTCATCTTGTACTCTTTGATCTTTTGCTTATGTACTTCCTGTATGGCTGGATCAATGAATTTATCATTGAGCATCTGTTTGAATACTGGCCAAGAGGGATATCGGTAATGGGCCCTGATACTGGAATGGAAGTTTGGAGAGATGAGGATCCACTATGTTTTTGCCTTTTCCTCTAGATAGGAGGCAGCGAAGGTGACTTTGTTCATGCCCGACCCAAGATATGAAGTATACACTTCGAAGTATTGTTCACAATCAACACGAAATTGGTCAATATCATTAGAAGCCCCCTTGAAGGGTCAGAGCTTTCATAGAAGATCAGGATGGCATTGTAGAATGGCAGCATCATTCAGGAGTGCACCCATTGGGTTGGGCCATTCAGAGAATGGGGGTCGGCCCCATTTGAGTGGTGGCCCCAGGAATGAATGAAGCAATTCATCATCAGCTACTGGGCTGCCCAGTGGTGGTTCATCTTTTCTGACAATCATCTCATCATGAATGGTGAATCTCAGTCAGACTGCCTCTGGGTCATCTTGGACTGGTTCTTTTCCTTTTCTGCTTCCACCTGCCTGGTCTGGTGGAGATTGGCCTCCCATCAACTGACTTCCTCTGCTGGTCCATGGGTTTTGGTAGGCAACAGGTGGTTGCTGTGGCTGTGATCTCATCTGAGAAAGCTGAGATGCTGTGGTCCTGTCAGAGATTGAAATTGAGCTCCAAATTGATGAGGCTTGGTATACAGCTCATTCAGGATTTGTTGGGGGTGTTTTCAGCATGGGCTGAACCAGTGGCTTTGACTTATATGCTAATGGCCTGGCTATCTGGTCCTCCGGATATCTCTTATTGTATTGTTGGATGGTGTAGTCTGTGGTTGCATGCCTCAGAATCTCTTCTCATTCACTAGGTGCAGAAGTCAAATATAATTGTCCTAATAGTGAAGCTGCCCATGCAGTGTTGCACCATAAAAATGTTACCCTCTGCAGGTAATACTCCTGATATTCCTGTAGCCTTGCCCTTGCTATTTTTTCTTCTAATACTTCTTCATCTATTGTCTCGACTAAATAGTAAGCCAGCTCCTCTCCTGCTTGTGGAGAGTCACTGCTTTCAGTTTCCTCTCCTTCCTCATTGTTGTCCTCTTCTTCCTTGAGGAGGGAACTGACAGGTGAGTCATAGAGACTCTCCATAGCCTCAGGGTGGATCATCACCTTGCTGCTCTGGCTGGGGGTTCAGCCTAATGGCTGAAGGATCTGGTGTATGGTCATAGGTGGCAGCAGAGCATCCTCCAATATCAGAGTCATAGTGGTTTCCTCCAGTCGCTCTCACTGCCTCCACTCACTCATGATAGAGGTGGACATTTTGTTGGTAGTCATTGTTAATAAGCTGTCTGACCACTTGACTTCTAAGAAACCCTCAGAGGGCGTGGGTGGAGATATAGGCATTGGTGGGGATCTGGAGTCCATAGTGTCCAAGGACAGACTCATCACTCCCAAAGGCAGAATCGGTGCTGGGAGTTTGTTGAGAAGGGGGGTATTCCGGTGTTGGAGGTCTCTGGTATCTTCTGGTTCAGGTTCCATCTGCCCAATATTCAGGGCTTCCACTGCTAGAGGTGCTGGGCTCTCTAAAGATGGGGGCGGGGAGAGAGGGATTGGCATGGACCAGGGCGAGGACACTAGCAACCTCAGGTCGAAGTCCATATCAGTTGGAGACGTCCATGCTGGCAAGTCGGTTCCTTTCCACTTCTCGCTGCTGGTTTCTGTTCTGCTCATCATACTGGATGGCCACTTGCCTCTGCCACTCCTCCTGGTCCTCACACTCACTATGTACTGGCTGCAGCTCATTCCACTGCCTACACTCTTCCTGTTGGATGGTGTCATCATAGTTGAAAGGGATAGTAAAGTCTCAGATAGGGAAGTACCAGCATATGGTATCTTTCCAAGTCTGTTGTTGTCATTCTTCATCTGTCTGAGGGTCCCACCCCACCCTGTTGTTACTCTGGTCAGAGGAGGGGCCATGAGACTGGCTGTGAGGTGTCAATGTGCAGGATCCTCAAGCCATCCAAGGGGCATCAAGAGAGTCTCTGGCATGGTCAGCAATCCCATGGGTGCAGGGGATGGAAGAGAGATCAGGAGAGGGGGACTGCTCAAAGAAGTCCTTTGGAAGGTCTTAGTCTTCACTGTGTAGGACAGTGTTGGGTACAAAGATCCTGTGTCCTTCTGAAATGTCAGAGTACTGGTTCCTGGATCGAGGAGAGCACTGTCTTTCCTCTTCTTCTTAACCATCCCCCAGATGTGAGCAGCTAGACCCAGCTTCTGAGGGTTGGTAGGTTGTTCTTTGGGATTGGGGGATGTCATAGAGAGGGAGGTCAGGGGTTATGTTTCATAGAATGCATTGTATGTTCTGAAATTCTTGATAATGTCTAAGAGCCCAAGCAGTAATAGAATGGTGTCCTCTGCACAGCTGGATGATCACCAAAAGACTGATCAGTGTTCTGACAATGAAAGCAAGGAGTTTGAAGAACTCATGGTCAAAGTTCGGATTGTTGTTGTTGGATGAGGGCATTCGGTTTCTCAGCACAATTGGGTTTGAGAAAGAGAAGGAGGAAGCCTCGAGCTAATTGTTAGGCCCAAGCATTATGTGAGCAGATACACATGATAAACAGATGTCCCTTTGCACTTTGAGGGATCACCTGAGTTCACTTGTTGCATATGCTGATTGGTATGGTGCAAGGTCTTGATAGACTCAAGATAAAATGGTAGTTATAAACTTTAGCTCAAGGCTGGGGATTACCAGCAAGTGTGAGCTTCTTAAATACTGTACATGGGTTGCTAATAATAATTTGTACTTATTGTAGAGTTCTCTGTCCATTATGCTCATTGTCCTTGAGCATTGTTACTATACATAAAAGGATGGCCATGTTTTTAGGTATTGTCATCTCGAAGAATAGCAGATAGCTGTTCATGATGACTAAGCTGTTCCCCATAGTCCTAAGCACTGGATTAGATGCTCTGACTAAGCATGAATAGGGGTTATAGGAAGATGTAAAAGAAAAAATCATAACAAAAGGCAATTGCATCTTTATTGTGCATCAAAGCATTGATTGATAATCTGCACTCTTCTGGCCATAGAAATTTATTTGTTAAGATTCCTAATGACTCTAAGTGTTTATGCATGAGGTGCAGGGAGGGCTGAAAGTCAGTCAGAAATAGAGACAGCAGAGATAAAGAGAGTAGAGGGTCCTCTGAGAATCCTTATTGAATTTTTACATATTCAGAGAGTGTTGCTGGAAGCAGATTGGCTTTCTTGTTTATGCTTTTGTATAAGAGACAACATGTATTTTCATTAAAGGAAAAAGTGTTTGATAATACAGAATTGATGAGTGTATAAGTGTTCATGATTGCTATTTTTATATTTGGTTTCTGATCTGAGTGTAGAATCAGGTCATTTTTTCACTCTTTGACTATATCATCTATTGTTCAGAGTATGCTGAATCACTGGCCTGCTGGCCATTTGTACTCTGCTGTCTTGATCTTTTAATACTGAGATTCTATAGCTGCTGGCTCCCAGATCCTAACAGTGATGCCAGTTGTAGTTTCTCACTTCTGTAAATAGACCACATGCTGCCAGAGACAGTTTAGGAAGATGCAGTAGAGGGCTTTTGAAACTATAAATGCATGTGCAACTGTAGTGAGTCCTTCAGCTTTGATTTCAAACTGTTCTACACATCTGAAAAGCTTATCTCTCAATCCTGCAGCTGTCTCTATTATCATCTTTTAGTGGTTATTGATATTCAGCTCATGTTTTTCTGTCAAATCTCTTTGAATGATCACTATTTCTTATCTCTCATCTAATAGGGCTGATTCTGAGGCTTTTCTGGCAATAGAGATGTTAATAGTGCATAAGAGTGTGGCATATTCAAGTATGGGTGGCAGTGGAATAGCTTGAGTAAGAGAGGCTGTTGTCTGAATTAGTACTTGGATTATATTTTCATGAGTTATAGCTTCTTTCATGAGATCCTTACTGATAGCATACAGATCACATACTGGCAGTGTAACAGGAGTGTCCAGAATCTTCTGGTATACCCATAAAATAGCTGTTGAATCATCTAGCTGAGATTCATTCTTATAGGCTGGCTAGTGTTTCTTTGGTAGGGGTGTTTCTTTATGGTTCTTCTGTTCTGACTTCTTTTTGGTGAATAGAGGAATGGTTTTATTATCTATCTTCTTTCTCTGTCTTTATGTGATTGTGGCTACTTCAGCATGCTAATCTGAATCCTCTCCATCCTCTTCATTGCACTCCATCCTCAAGAAGCTCCATCAGATATCTTTGCTGTCCTCTATAATTATTGTGACATAAGCTACTTCTAATTCACCATCTATTTCTTCAATAAAAGCTGTTGTAAGATATGTGGAGCCTCTGTTAATTATCATGCATTCTAAAAATTCTTCTATGCAGAATCAGCCTGTGTAGAGTGACTAGTTGGAGTGAGAGATACCATAAGAGAGGTTACAGGACTACCAAAAACTCTATCAACAGCAACCTTCAAGTATGTATGCTGCTGGATGCAATAGATGAGACTGCTATCATAAAAGCAGAATCTGCATCCTACAAGTATGATGCAGTCAGCAATAAAATAATTCATCTTCTCACAGAAAAAACATTCAGCAGATCAGATTGGAAACAGTGGGGTGTTTTGGACCTGCATGACAGAATTCTTGAACTGATATATCATTGCAAACATTGATTTAGTTGCTAGACTGAATGACTGTACTAGTGGCTGTAATGCTGCCTGGAATGCAGCTGTCTATATTAGCAACAATTTTTTGAGTGCAGCTTAGAGATCATTTATGATGGCTCTTAGCACCTTCTTTATGCAGATCTCAATAGAGGTCTTTGTGGGAGTAGAAGTGACTGAGGCAGAATCTGAGTCCTTACTGTCAGATACAGATATCTTCTTCCCCCTTGTGATAGTGGAAACAAGTAGGCAAGACATTGGAATTGGAGTCTATTATAGATGGCAGAATGCAGCATCTAATGGTCTGCTTCTATTACACTCTTGAGTCAATATAGCAGATGTGATCCTCAGTTCTCTTTCTTATATGATGGTCAAAGCCTTTTCAGAATATATGTCATCCCTTATTCTCAGCTATGACACTCTTTTATGGAAAACCTTTGCAATAGGCTTAAACTGGCAGTGGGAACATTTTAAATTCTCTATTTTTGATATTTTTGGTGATGCCACTCTTTGGCTAAGTCTTAGAACTCTTGCAAGAAGTACTTGTGCTGCCATGAGATGTAAAAATCTTCAGTAAGGTCTTTTTTGAAAGTAGTCCAATTACAATTGCTCAAGTCATCATCATAGCCTTTAGATGTCTTTTACAGTTATCTGGCCTTAGTGTCAGCATAATGGAGGATAGCATGCATATGCTCTTTGTCTGTGAGGCCATGCAGCTTAGTGAGATGATCAAATTCTTCTAGAAAGTCATCAAGCTTATCAAGATCTAATGATGAGAACTGAGAGGCTTCTTTTGAGTATGGCACAGGCATTGAGCCAATGCCAGCTGGCACATGCATAATGGAGATGGTAATGAACATGATGAAGATGATGACAGAGATGGTTTTAAGGGCTGAAGCAGTTATAACAGAGGTAACAGTGGTAGCAGAAGTGAGTGCAGCTAGCTTCAGTGGCAAGGATGCTATAGATTGTAGAGTGAGCTCACTGGTGAAGCAGAGATGTTAAAGACAGCTAAGAAGGGCAGCTAAGATGGCAGGAGTTTAGGCAGTTGATGGCTGGACATGAGTATAAGTAGCATGCAAGAGCTATTTTGGGTTGTCAACTGGAAGTATGAGGTCTGAGTTGCAAGCTTGACAACAGATGTTAGAAAGGCCAGAGAGTACTGATAACATTGTGGACATGCCTAAAGAGTCTGTAGGCAGATGTCAGTTCAAGTGATGGTAGGCTTCAAATATAAATACTTAATAGCTATTGGCAGTGAAATAGAGAGTAGTATTTGAAAAGAAGAAGATAAGAAAATATTCTTATTTATATACTTTATAGCTACTTATATACTAATAATCTGATGAGTGGCATATATAAATAAGATAATGATAAAAATAGTAGTGATAAAGATAACTAAAAAGTAAGCAATTGATGTAGACAATATTGTTAGATGCAGAAATAGTACGATACGCACACATTCGCTTACCTATTTGATATTCCTTCCTTTTTCGGCATGTCACACCGTTCTGCACATCTCAGCTTTCAACCATAACGCTGAGATGTGAGTACCTACTATACATATCTATCCTTGACTGTATTTACTCATTACCTATGTAGTAACGTTATGACGTTTTATCCTAGGTAAATAACAAAGCTTTCAACCATAACACTGAGATTAACATTACGACGTTTTATCCTAGTTTTATCCTAGCATCCGTTCTCTTCCGAAAACTTTTTCCTCGTTCACCACGTCCATGCTCCTACCTCGTTAACTCCAACAGGTTATGGGCCCCGCTACCAGCATGTCCACAACAACTGAAATAAAGCTAGTCAGCATGACAAAGCTTGCAGACGATGGATCGAACTGGATAGCATTTTCAGAGAAGCTCACTACCAAGTTCCTGGACAAGGGCCTTGGCTGGCACCTCCGAGGAACAGCTCGCATACCCCTGCACCCTGTCGAGCACAAGGGAAACTTCTACCGGTCCTCCGATACTGCATTTTCACATCCACTCTCAGATGATGACCTAGACAAGCTGGAGGACAAGCTGGAGGAATATGAGCAGAAAGAGGCAAAGATGCGTAATATCATTTATGAAGCCGTTTCCGACTCTACCTTCAATGAGATTAAAGGTGAGGCAACAGCTGCCCTCATCTGGAGGAAGCTCATTGCTGTCATGACTGGCAAGGGTGATCTTGTGCGAGAGCACCTTCTTACTCAGCTTGGAAACATGGCATGCCCTGATGAAGGCAATATACGTGAACACCTTGCCGAAATGAAAGTCTTCCGTGAATGAATCGAAGGGATGGGTCTAAAGATTGAAGACAATCAGTACATTTTGATGATCCAAAAATCACTTCCACCTTCCTATGATCATATCCGTTGAACTCTCTCTGCTGCCAGCAAGTTTACTGGAAAGACTCTGACATCAGACATCCTAGTCGCAGCTCTGCATGAAGAATGGGATGAGGAGATTGCATCAAAGGCCACTGCCGAAAACATAGCAATGTCTGCTCAACGACAGAGCAAAGGGAAGGGCCAGAACTCTAGAGGGAAGTCGAAGAAAAGACCTGATCGATCTCATCTCAAATGCACAAACCCAGCATGTGGTAGAACTGGCCACCTCATTGCAGATTATTGGTGCGAAGGCGGTGGAAAGGCAGGACAAGGCCCAGCTTCGAAAAAGAATAAGGCTAAGGAGAAGGAAAAGGCAAAAGAGTCAGCATCTGCAGCTATCGATGAAAGTGATGATGAACATGTTATCGCCGTCGTAGCTGATGACAATGATCACAAGAATGTGGCATTGATATGCACATCTGACTATAGAGCTGAGGGTGATGCCTATGTGGCAAAAGGAGAGAACGTTATGGCATTGGCAGATTGTGGAGCATCAAAAACATACTCACCTGAACGTCAGAGGTTCAAAAACTATATCAAAATTAAACCGAAGCCCATCAAAGCTGCGAATGGCCAAGTTTTCTATGCGATAGAAAAAGGGGATCTTCGACTACCACTTCCCATGGGAAAGGGACAGAAACCCACCATCGCGAGTTTTTAAAATGCATATCATGCACCGAAAATGGCCTACACCCTTATATCACTCTCACAAGTCAGTCGTGCTAGATTTCCCATCCATATTGAACCCTCTGACCACACCATGTACATCTGCACACCATGGCCAGATGCTAAGATCATTGCAAAAATCCCCGAAGCTGGTGGCTTATACATAATCTCAACCTCAAATGCACAGCAAACTACGGCAGCCAAACCAGATGTCGCTATGGCAGCAGGTAAGCTCAAAGTGAACATCACCGAGCTACATAATATTTGTGCTCACTGAAGTCACACCGCTCTTCGCCACATGTACATCGATGGCCATATCGAAGGAATCAAGCTTGACCTTAACTCCAAACCAGAATTTTGCAAGACCTGTGTAAAGGCCAAAGCAAAGCGCAAGCCATTTCCAAAACAAGGCAAATATGAATATGTCAACAATAGCGGTGACAAGGTTGTCGGAGACCTGATGAGCCCGATGTCTGTCACATCACTAGGGGGAGCCCACTATGCCTGCACATTCCGTGACCTACACACCCATGAATCAAAATCCAAATACTTATCAAAGAAATCGGATACCTTTGGATCATATAAACATTATGAGATATGGATCAAGGTCCAGCGAGGCATAGAGGTCATCAAGATCCTTGGTACAGATCGAGGGGGAGAATTCACTAGCGAAGAGTTTGGTCAGCATCTCAAATCAAAGGGGACTGTTCGACATCTTAATGTACATGATTCTCCACAGTCGAATGGGATTGCCGAATGTTCAAACAGCTATCTGATGGATACGACTAGAGCTTTCTTAATCAGTTCAGGGTTACCAAAATACCTCTGGGCTGAAGCTCACTGGCATGCTGAATGGATCTACAACTGCACCTCAACAAAAGCAATACCATCAGGGAAAACCCCATTCAAGATGGCAACCGGCAGGAAGTCTAACATCTCAGGTCTTCGCCCTTGGGGATGCCAATGCTGGATCCGAGTAAAGGCACCAGAGAAGCTTGGAGAGCATGCTATCGAAACTCGCTTCATGGGTATTGATACTGAAGCCAAAGGCTGGAGAGTTTACTGGCCCAAAAAGCAAAAAGTCAGCATTGAACATGACATATACTTCAATAAGAATGACCTGACTCCGGAACCATTCGTAGTTGAGGGGGAGGATGAAGATACCGACCCTATTGTCCCAAAGTCATCAACCGCTTCTAAACCCTTCGAAAATCTGCCAGATGAACCACTCACAGAAACTCATTCAGAGCGTCCCGAATCTCCACTCACAGATATAGAATCTGATCCCATCCCTCAACCCAGCTGCCCTAAGCGATCTGCAGCCCCGAAACCTGGTCAACTCGCACCCCCAGACTTGCACAAACGTCCCACCACAGCTGGAATTGCAGCAACGGCACTTGAAGACAAGTCAGAATCAGATGATGATGATGAACCAGACAGCTATTCACCAGTTGACTATGCCATGATGGTGGATGTCGAACCAGTAACCATGAAGGAGGCACTAAGTGGTCCTGATGAAGGGGAATGGCGTGAATCAATGCTTGCAGAGATAAAGCAGTGCGAGAAGAAGAAAGCATGGGAGGTGATGAAAAGAGAAGATGTTCCCACAGATGCAAACATCGTGGGTACAAGGTTTGTCTACCGGGTCAAACGAAATGAAACTGGCAAGCCCAAAAAGGCTAAGTCCTGTTTTGTAGCTCAAGGATTCTCTCAGATTCAAGGTGTTGACTACTTCGACACCTATGCCCCAGTTGTCCGTCTTCCTACTCTCCGCATCCTACTCTCCATGGCCGCCTCTCGAAATGCAATTATAGACCAAGCCGATATCAAAAATGCATACCTGCATGCTGACATCACCGAGGAAATCTATATCAAGTTCCCAAACAGATATGAAGAATTCTTCACAATCCCAAAACACCTCAAAGGTCAGAACATTTATGCCAAGCTGCGCAAATGTCTGTACAGCACAAAACAAGCAGGATGCAGCTGGTATCAGACCCTGAAGGCAACGATGATCTCTCTAGGATTCACTGTCAGCAATGCAGATGAGGCCGTTTTCTACCGGATCAAATCAGAGACCAAATATACCATTGTCGCTGTTGCCACAGATGACTTCACTATCATCGCAGACTCCCAAAATGAATCAGATCGATTCAAACGAGAAATAGGCTCACATTTTGAGCTAGTTGATCTCGGACCCATACATTGGCTCTTGGGGATGCATATCACTCGGGACTGGGAAAGGTGCACCATCAGCATTGGACAGCCAGCCTACATTGACCAGATCGCAAAACGATTTGGAGTTCAGGACATGGCACCATTTGCGATGCCAATGGAAGCGAATCTTGATCTAAACCCAGATTCACCCTCCATATCCATGGAATCTGTTATGCCACACGAAAAAGCACTCTATCGTGAGCTACTAGGGTCCCTCATGTATGTCACAGTTGGATCCCGCCCTGAAATCAGCTATCCGGTATCAGCGTTATCACAATTCGTGGAAGACCCACGTTCAACTCACCTAAAAGCAGGATTCCGAGTCCTCCATTATCTCAAGAGTATGCATGATCAACGGCTCGTAATCAGTGGTCCTGGCATCAGTCCTAAGGGCTATCATGATGCAGCATATGCCAACCAGCCTGGACGAAAGTCTATGTCTGGATTTATCCTATTCATGGGTCAAGGTGCTGTTATGTGGACATCGAGAAAGCAACCAATTGTTACTATCTCCACCGGTGAATCAGAATATGTTGGACTCACACCAGCATCGAAGAACATGATATGGCTTCACAAACTCCTCTCAGAGCTCTCCATATTTGTTGCAAACCCTTCCATTTACCCAACAAACCCTACTATCCTCTTCTCTGATAGTCAAAATGCACTTTCTATTGCAAAGGATTCAGTATTCCATGAACGAACGAAGCATATTGGAGTTCGGTACCATTTCATTCGCCAAACCATCGAACAGGGCCACATCAAACTGATGTACTGCCCAACTGATAATATGGTTGCCGACATCCTCACAAAGCTGCTGGCTCGTCCAAAATTCAAGAAGTTTACGGAGGCACTGGGCATCATGTAAGTGAACCGTTTACATTTCGAGGGGAAGTGTTAGATATAGAAATAGTACGATACACACACGTTCACTTACCTATTTGATATTCCTTCCTTTTTCGGCATGTCACACCATTCCGCACATCTCAGCTTTCAACCATAACGCTGAGATGTGAGTATCTACTATACATATCTATCCTTGACCGTATTTACTCATTACCTATGTAGTAACGTTATGACATTTTATCCTAGGTAAATAACAAAGCTTTCAACTATAACACTGAGATTAACATTATGATGTTTTATCCTAGTTTTATCCTAGCGTCCATTCTCTTCTGAAAACTTTTTCCTCATTCACCATGTCCATGCTCCTACCTCGTTAACTCCAACAAATATAATGACTGCAGGCTGAGTTCTCTATAAAAGACAATAGGTATATGCAGTAGCATGAAATCCTCTACACTACTATTGTCAGTACTCATGCTGGCAGTTATAGTCTACTAACCACTATACCTTAACCCTCTCATCATTATCCTCTATCTTCTCTTACTTTTTATTATTTTATTATATCACTTTCAGTTAGTGTCAAACTCTAATGATCACAGTGTCAGACATTTATGATTATTTAGTAATTACTGGCATTTAGCTTGAGACCTTACATGTCCTAGTCTACAGACTCTTGGCTTAAGATACACTCTATAAACTTCACACTTGAAAATCTTATCACAATATCATTTATAGACATATGTCTAGCTATTTCAATAACTGGTATTATCATTTACCATGTCTTTTAGGCTCTAAGAGAATGTGAGTGACAAAGAAGACAGCTGGCAGAATGAAGCACTCAACAGTAGATAGCTGCAATCTATAGTACAGTATGATTCTACTCTCACATTCTTCTGAGTTGAGAGAGCATTATCATTTGACTCTCTAACTCAGAACATAAAGCTGTTCCTGGAGGAACAGCTATCTCTCTCTCCAGCCTACTGATCCAAGAGCAGAATATCATAAACAATTTCATCAATTTACAAATTATAATAATATACTGATGATATTCATATCTACTATGCATATAATAAAAGATACAACTAGCACACAATAAAATAAGATATAATATAGCATCTGACTTGAATGACAGTTGGTGGAGTGCATAGTCTAGTAGTAGAATGATACTAGAGGGATTATACTGCATGTGAGGTCTCAGCACTTGACATTAAATACACTAATATAAGTACAGAGAGATATGCTAAAAATAAAAAGAATCTGATTGAACTATGATTGAAACTTTGTGCAGGACTTTGCATCACATTGATAGATGATGCATAAACATTAATGTGCCAAGAGACATACTCTAGATCAGAGGACTGATGTACAATAAGATAAATCTGAATAGTTGAACAGTTGACTGAGAAATGAGAGAATAGTATGAAAGTAATGATTAAAGAAACAAACTCAGAGGCCTGGAATATGCATCATATATAGTTTAATTGCTTTGAGGAGATAAGCAAGTGAAGAGACCTACAGCATTAATAGGCAAACCTGTCAGCCTATTTACTCTAATATCTCATATTCTCTTCTCTCATCAGATAAGCACCACATAACACTATCAATGCTGGACAGTTAAGCTAACTAACATCAGATCATATGAAAACAGCAGATGTAGTTCTGAGTTAGAACAGAATATGCATGTCAAGCAGTAATATATGCAAGAATAACTCCTGTGAGATTGCAGAGTGGAGTTTTATATATTGAAACTATTATGTTAGGTTTGCATTAGTAAGTACTGTAGTAGACTATTTAAATACTGTATTGTAAGAGTAGAATACAAGTTTCTGACCTCCACTGTTGCAGTGTAAAGACATAAAAGCCTTATACTCTAGCTTTTAGATTCAGTTTGTAACTTTAAGTGAGAGAACAGATTTTTCATTGAGATCATTATAAATGATTTGAGTATTGTGTGAGGTAATAAAAACTCCTGTGAGACTCTAATCTGATTTAATAAAAGGTTTTGAATTGCACTCTAGCTTGAGAATAAAGGACCAGTATCTAAAGGACACTTTTTTGAGTTTTTGAGATATTTATGACATGAAACACTATAGGTGGCAGAGATTCAAACCTTTTAGATCTGTAAAGAGATTTTATTGTGTTCTGTGTCTTTGAAACATATAAATTCAAACCCTGTGGCTCTTTTGAATATCTTTGTGAAGTATTTTTACTTAGAGTATAAAGCTTTAAGTCATATATTATATGTGTCAAGATTTTTGAGTTTAGTCTGAGCAGTATTTGAGACTTTTTAAGAGTTTTATGAGAGTGTTTTAAAGTACTGAATTATAATACAGTACTTTTACCTTAAGGCCTAGTCACATTTGTCACCTTTCTTGTTAAACAAAAAGCTTTGAGACTGAGAGAAATCTTGAATATGTATATAGATTCTATTGCTATTTACATGCAGCAAATTCTTGAAAATATAGTTGTATTAGCTATTGCTACTCTAATCACATTATAATCCTTCAATGAACTAAGAGTATTATATATATTAATGTGAGTGTAATCAGTGTATAGTTCTCTGCTGTATCAGTTTCTAGCTTGTGCATACAACCACCTCTTTAACAGAATGCTAAAATATACAAGAATATTCATATAACTATGTTTAATGTTTCTATTTACTTAGAAGGACAGTAAAAAATACATACATCAATGACAAAGAATATTATATAAAAATTCTATCATTTTGCACATGTAGCTAATGAACTTGTCTGCAAATAAATACAGTCTCATATCTATACATAAACAATGAATTGTGATATAAAAACATTGATCTCTCTATTATTATGATATGATCTGTAGTGATTAATAACTCTTAAAGAGTGAAAATGTTATTCTGAGTATATTGCTACTATATTGTCTATTCTTGTGAGAAAACTGTATGCCTAATGACACTTCTGACATTGCCATTGTTGAATATGTCTTTTCAGAAAAAAAAACAAAATTGTCATATGCAAATAATTAGTATAGGCAAAAAAGCAGGCCTTTTCATTTATTGTGCTTCTGTTTCTTTCTAAACACTGTGTTATATGATAAAATACCTTCTAAAGTCTCATAAGAACTGCTGTCTGAGAATATTATATATAAAATACATATAGTGATCAGAATGTTTCTCTTCTTGAAGTATAACACTGACATAAAGATTCAGATCTCCTCATTGACAATAGCTATCACAATTCTGTTCTGCATTGTTTTTGAGCCAAGAGAATGACAACTATTTCTCTAAAAGTGTATAAAAACCAAAAATCTGTTTTATATCTTATTACAATTTCAGTATTTACTAATACTTTTAAAGTGTTTGGATTGTCAATAGCACTAGTGGCTTAAAGTGGTCTGTAGCAGTATATTGTTAGAATGAAAAACAAGTCAAGATCTTGAATTTGCATATAAATCTATTTATTAAAGACCATACTATAGAGAATCCAGTAGCATTTTGCTCATCTCTTTAAGCTTAAAATATGTGGCTAGAGATAACCACTGCTTTTAATAGTCTAGGAAAGACTTTCTGGTTTGTCATTCTTAAAAAACATTCTGGAGTGTTTTATGATAAATATATTCAAAATAGAACAGCTTTGCCTTGATATTAAACAGCATATGGGTTTGAGGCCTTTGAAAATATACTCATCTGCTATATGTCTAGATCAAATATTGTATTTGGGCTTCTTACTTGATTATCTATTATATTTACAATATCAACTCACAGCTCAACTCTTCTGATGTTAAACATTCTGTTACTGACTAGAGCCAAAAAAAGTATGCATTGTTCTGATTTATAAAGATACTGTCATGTATTCTTATAACTTAGATTATAGAAATATTTCAAACATCTTCATGAATAATGATATCTTTTTAACTCTCAGTAAGTCCTCATAAATATGTTTGACAATGAGAAGCTTAATTTCTTTATATAAATTTATCATAATCCAGAGAAGAATGCTGTAATATAGATCTTATATATTCTCTCTCATTATAATCTACTATATTTTGTGATTTTTAAGGTTGTTGCACTGCTATTTGGAAGCTTATTATTACTCTGAAAATGTGGTTTCATAGAATCTGGCAGAAGCAGATAATAAAAAATGTTTCATAGAAGAAATAGTTTTAAATGGTATTTCAGAAACAGTGATAGAACTAATTTAAGATCTGTATTTGAGTCTCTTAAAAATGTGTTTCTGAAACATATAATGTAAATTTCAGTAGAAACAGTTTGTATATAGTTTCTCTGCTATTCCTAAATTTATCAGTGCTAAATTATTCAAAGTGTCATCTTTGGCTGAGTGGTGTGCTTCATGTGTATACTATAAAGAGTTGATATTTTATTATAATGCTGATCAAACTTTGTTATTTTTAAATTTAGAATAGACAAAATTTGATTGTTATATTGTACAGTGCTTTTGAGCAATAATAGAGATAATAATTTCTGAAAGGTTTTTTTTTTTAAAAAAATTAAAAGTCTTATAAATATTTTTGTCTAGTTCTGTATTCTAGCATGACAGTAATCTAAACTGGTATTTTGTTCTTTTGTAGTTTATAAACTTCTTTATTTCAAATATAGTCATAATAATAAAGCAAATCCTTCAGTTAAAGATGCTATAAATAGCTAATATAAAATTGTTATTTGTTTTTTTATTAATATGACCATATCAATCAAATCATTGAAGTTATACAGAGTCTCTAGTATATTATTTTATCATTTTTCCTACACTATTCTCTTTCATTTTTTAATTCATTTCAAACTATCAAAGCCTTTATTACTTGTCAAAAAACTGAGACAGCCCACTTTATAAATATAATAGAGTAGAGAATCATTTTGTATATAGTCTCTCTTCTTATTCTTGATATTTCTTACCACTGATTTAGTTATTAGAGTTCATAGATTGATCTGTTTTCTTTGCAGAAAAAAATATATAAGGATATATAATCACAAAATAGTTTTTTTTGTTTTGGTCTTTACCTGTTTTATATCAACAATTTCTTCTTATTTCTCTGGATTCTGAAAAATAGTATAATATCTGAGTGATAGACAGTGATCAAGATTAAGATATATTACAATTTGAAAAGGCCATAGGATGAACTCTTAAATTTATAGTGGATGAAGATTAAAACAAAAATTATCCTCTAAAACATACTATTAATTCAATTGTTTCTATTCATAGCACTAATAAATCAAGAAACTACTTAGATACATTTGAAATAGTAAAAATGATAAATATTGTAGCAGGTTTTTTTTAGATTACTTACTCAATTTTACTATCTCAGTTTTTTGAAAATGATCCAACTAGAATGAAGTCATATCAGAATACATTTACTTTTCAAGTCATTTTTTAAACTCTATCTAATCATTATATCAGTACTTAAAATAACTTAATTATTGACCAAATAAACTAAATGAAATTTAAACATCTCTTTAGATGTACACTGATTAAATATTGACACCACTCTCAGCAGTAGTATTAGGAGAAACTGAAAGTGAAGTCATTTTTTATATAGATATTTGTCTTTTTATCAATCATTGAAAATATAAATCAGCAAAGAGTTGACTAAAGACACTCTGTGTTTTGAATGGCATCACTTTCAATATAAAACTACTTTCTTATGTCAGTATTTATCAAATTTGTATTTGTTTCTTGTAATCATTTTTTAGCATCATAATATAAAACAAACATCTTTATAAAAAAGATATAACAAATTGAAAAAAAAAAGATACACTTCTAATCAGAATATAATTTTATTACAAATAAATTTCAGTATCTAAATATTCATATGATTATATAAAATAAAAAAACAATAAAGAGATTCAAAGAAAAGTTGCTTTGATAGAAGCAAGTATTTGTCAATGCTATAGCAATCTTGCTACTAGTGCCACTTTTAGGAAAAGGAATTGGCCAGATGCTAAACATATTATAAGTATTATAAGTAAGAATCTTTTTGATGTCTTTGTGAATATTGTTGTTGAAGTCCTTATAAGATCAGAAGATGACTCACTTCTCTGAAAAAGCTATATTTACTTTTATATATTAAAAAATTGCTTTAATATTGTATTATTAGCATAACATGGAAATCCTAAACTAGTAATATTGGGATAAAGAAGTTTTTTAATGAAGTTAAACTGCTAGTCATAAAAATACAAATATTGATAGATATAGAAAATATTATAATTTTCCTCCATATTTTTGTTTTTTTTATTGGGGTGTCTATCTTATCTTAGGCACTTTCTTGAAGAGTATAGGAATACTAAGTAGTCACAACAAATGAGATGCTATTGTATTTAGTCATCTTGTCTATAGATAATTCTCTATTTTCTTACTCCTAATGACCAAGCAGGACCAGTATCTCAGTGCAAAACAGTACAATAGACAGTAATTATATTTATTACAAGCTAAACAGTATATAAGTAAGATAGCTCTCACTATAGTAGTTCAGCTTTGAGCTATAAGTTTATTTCACACTATTTTTTCTCAAGTCTAGTTTGTCTCTAGTCTTGAAAGCATTTTACCTATTAGAACACATTCAGTAGACTCTAATGTGACTGTATAAATATAATATAACATTAGTTTATCACATATTTAGATTATATGCTAGTTAAATTTAATAAAAAAGAAGTGGCTTAGATGAAAGTAGAAATGATAGTAACTAGTTTGTAAAGGCTCTTTCTTTTACACTGAAGAACTCAATAGCTGAATTAAAAAGCAAAGTCAGAAATGATATTTCTAAATAGCTTGATAGAACAAAAAATATTTGGATAGACTCTCTCTTGCAGCATAAAGCCATCTTAATTCTAAGAAGCATAAAAGAAAAATTAGTCAAGAGAAAGAGTGGAAGATCTTCTTCTCTTTTTTCAAGCTGAAGAATCAATTCAAGGTACTCATAGCATAGATTAGAAAACACTCCCTCTTTTGTTGTATGACCTCTATTTTCAGCATTTTCTTAAAAAAATATTTACTGAATTCACTAAAATTTGATATTTACTGTATATAAATGAGAATATAAAAACTTCTATAATTTTCTGAATAAAAAAACAGAAATAATACCTTGATCTATTCTTCTAGTTATTGAATCTCTGATCATTAAAAACATTGATTCAATGTCAATTAAAAAAATAATTATCAGAAATCTTCCTTAAGCTCTGCAAACTGTTTGGAACAATAATTTTTTAAATAAAAAAGAAGAAAAATACTATATACACAAGCTATCTTAGGACAATAATCAGAGTTGGTGAATCTTAATGCTGTTGGCCTTATATTTGCTAATTACTAAGATAACAGAATCTGATTCTTCTCCCTCAAGAAAATATTTATAAGATGACAGTCAAGATGCTTTATATGCTTTGATGAAGAAAGCCAAGGTCCATTATAATCTCTTCTAGTCAGAAATCAGAATTTGTTCTCCATTTGTTTGGATTTATACTATAGACATCTATACTTATTTTAATTATTTTTTTCTTCAGTCATATATGGATGTCATTTTTTTATTTCTCACAGTTTTCAATATAAATTTCTAGAAATTGAATGATCATACTATGATTGTTGATTGGAATCAATGCATTGTGTTTGACAACTTAAAGTACAGGCATCCAGAAATCAGAAGAAGCATAGACAATTCTATGATTATAACAATATCTAATAATATGATAATAGAAAATTGCCTTGTGATATTAGAGAGCTTTCAGAATTACAATATATTCTATTATAACCTGATCTCTGTTTTATACTATTAATCATTAACCACTTTTGCTATGATTAAAAGTATTGATAGTCTTAAAGAGGTTCAAGATTTGCAATTTTAATCTTTATAAGATCATTAATAACAAACTTTAAAGGAGACAGAGAAGAATATTCATATCAATATATCTTTATGCAAAATGCATGAAGAAAATCTTAAAAAAGAAGATCATATTCTGAATGCTTTTTTTCTATCATATACTACTGTTTATAATTCTAATCTATTACAGTTGTAAAAAATTCCTATATTTATTTTCTTCTCATGTTTATAATTATTTCTTCTAGTATTCTATCAAGCCACTTTCAAATATTTGAACAAATATTGAATATGCTAAGAGATATATTTGAAATAAAATATCTAGTCTCTACAGTGAGCTTCTGGTTAGTGATCACTAAGATGCTATCAGTTATATTCATAATGATTTCTATATTATTGGTATAGTTGTTAAGGTTCTTTATGAGAGAAAGCTATAGTATATATTCTGGTATTATAAAATTTTACTTCAAAACAGCTGGATAAATGAGTACATAAGAAACTGAGCACTAGGTTTTACTTCAAACCCTGAGAAATGAAAAGCCAAAATAATATTGCTGAAACTAAAGTTAGTGTTATAAGTGTGTCCAATTACTATATAAAATATACTAATAGTGATGTAGTTACATGCATCTAGATACACATCATATAGTCATCATTCTTGAGAATTCTATCATTAAAAGATGTCATATCTATACCATACTTATGCTAAACAAATCTATGACTAATATCAGTGACTATCAAATAATTATAAATATTTAGCATTGTAATTACCAAGGACTAACACTAAATGAAGTTTGTGAAGTAAGATGATGATGATAACAATAAGATAAAGGATAATGATAAAGAAAATAAGATGTAGTAGTTGATACACTGTGTTTATCAGCATGAATATTAGCAGTAATAGTCATACTAAGTAGTTAAAGAGTTTTATAGATATATTAATCTTAGCTCAAAATTAGAATATATTATTATATACTACTATATTAAATATTGATTAAAAAAATTTACACTTTACAGATGACTATTGTCCTATTATTGTGTCTACTACTATTGTCTTTATTACAATAATACTATTATTATATATTTATGCTGTTACTGCTTTACAATACTATTGCTACAACAAATTTCTCATATACTATAGCATTTATTATAAAAAGAGCATGGAAATGTAATAGCTAGCATGTTGATACTAACTGTTTATTGTGTATTGATGAGTAAAAGTAGCTATAATATCATTATGATATTGTCATTTATGATTTCATATGACTGTTGTGAGGTTTCTCTATAGCCAAAGTCAAATTGCAGTCAAGTTTCATCAGAATATGTTGGACTTCTGTAAATTTTAGCTTACTAAGTATCAGTGAGTCATGAATAAGGACTACAAGTTGTGATTAAAAATTATGATTGAAAGTAAAAATTGTGACAACTAGTTGCATTTACATTTAAATGCTTAAATACAGAATTATCAATATTCTGCATATAAAACTTTATTAATTCATTCTCTGTATGATATATGACTTCTATATGATTGTATAATTTAAAAAAATATAATATGTAAGTTAATTTAACTTTTAATGATTTTCTTATCTCAATATTTCAATCTGATTGTATATTTTTAAAATAATAAAAAATAATCTGCTTAATATAATCACTTTAGAAAACTTCTATATGTTTTTATCTATCTTACTTTTTTGCATAAAGAGTAATTTCAAAGTATGAAAAACAACAATTATCACAGCAACTTCAATTTATCTATTTTTCATCAAACACTTAAGGGTATAATATCAGTTGATATTTCTCTCTCTTACTCATAAGGCTATAAAAAATCTACAAACCCTTACTTCATCAATAGATACAGAAGATTTTGCTACAAACTCTAATGCTTATTTTACATAGTTGTTAAGTGACAGCTAAATAATTACTAATGCACTGCATTGTAACTGCTATACTAATGGAAAGTAAAATAGAAGAATGAGAATAAAAAAGTATAAGATAGTGATAATAGAAAAAAGATATAAATATTGATAGATTATGATTGTTGATATTAATATTGAAATGGTAACCACATCAAGAGTCTAGGAGTTTAATTGATATATTAACTTTAGCTCAAGATTAGAGTATATTACTGTATATTACTGACTCATATCAAAAGAGTAGTCTAAATCATGTTTAGCGTAGCAAAAGAACTAATAATAAAGTCACTTTAATAATTAATGTAATTAGGATTGATTATAACATCTATCAAAAAAACAAGTAAAAAAAGTGATTTTTGAATATATTATAAACTAAATTTGTAAAATTATAAGACTACAAGTAAAAGTAAGTTAAAGGTTTAATAGATATTTAGATATTATGTATTCACAATTGAGAAAATCTATTTTATTTAGCAGACAAAAATTAATATAATATTAACTTGAATAAAGAATTCATGCAGATACATGTATAATATGTATGTAATGCTTGTTATAATCATGATCTTAAATAAAATCCTTATTATAGCTATAACAAAGCTGACAAAAGTAACTAAAATATTAAGTAAGAAATCTAATAGCTATTAATTGTAGATCTATCAATGTCAAAGATGAGCATTGAGATGTCTGAAAACATATTCAATAAGAAGCATAATTAACTCTACTTGGTATATGCAGCTTCTTATGCTGTTTCTTTTTTCAGAAACCCAATCAATCAATGACTGCAGTTATCACAGTTTTTTGAAAAAATATTCAGAGAAAAGGTTCAGACATGTTCAGTGATTTTCAATGTGGAACATATCTAAAAAAATAATTGTATGCTGCAATACATCAATAGAAGCTGAATTTTACTAACATATATTTAATATAATTATAGCTTTGATTGCACAAATTACTTTTTGGCTGTTGTGCTATGCACTCTGCCAAATGTTCAATCATATGACACAGCCACTCAATTATCTTTTATCTGATCAATCAATTTCATTGTGGATTGATAGCCAACAGCATCAATGTCAAAATGCCATAGATACTAATATCATTTAATCATGACTCTTTACTTCTGCATTTCCTCTCCTGCCCCTCATGCTCAACATCTATTCCTGCCCTCTGACACAATCCATGCCCATTTCATCTGCCCTGCCAACTAATCACCATTTCTGACTTTGATGCTGAATTCACACCATAAAGATTGATATTTGGATGAACTGCAACATCACTCAGAGACAAACCAATGCATAATTGGTAATATTCAAGTCAGATCTTGTGAAATGTGTAAGAGCACAAGAGCAGGAGATCAGAGCACAGTTGAGGTATATGCTAATAGACTGGCTACTTCTGTAAGTGCCATATACAGCTGTTATGATCTGATTAATTTTAGATCAGAGAGCTAGAACACAGATCTGATCTTCATCAGACAATCCAGAGATCTAATTCAGGACTCAGAGTTTGGGTGATCCACTGCACAGTCAGCAGTAGTGGTGACCATTCTTTCTGTGGGCAAATGCAGTAGCAGAATAGCACTGGATGAATAAGTACCCAGTATAAACTCCAGTGGCTGGAGGACAAGACAATATAATATAAGTTTCATCATTCTACAGAATGAAAGTTGCTCTGATATTTTGCAGGAGCATAGAACACTTTATTTTGATGATACAATCATAGCTGTTCATTTCTTGATAATCACTATACTCTTTTTGTACTTAGTATTTTTATATTCATGTAGCATACTTGCTGACTATATATCTTAACAATGTAGACTTTAAGTAAAAATTGAACAGCTGCCTCCAATTTTCACACTGTAATAAGCTTATTAATGCAACTTTGAGCAGTCTTTTCAGCTGCATCTATGTAAACATTAATAGCATCAGTGTTGATCAAATAATCTGTGGGATTATGGTGTGGTTCTAATGTGCTGACAAGTTGTTCAAACTATAGAACAATCTCTAAGACTATGTCAGCATAAAGTGAATGCTTTTAAAAAAATAATATTATTTTATTAAGCATATAAAATATATCAAAATAAGGCCAATGCAATATCATAATGACCATTCTGCCCTTCTGTGTGAGACTCTTCAGCATCTTCACAATATGCAATATACTCTTTTTATCAAGATCTGTTATTAACTCTTTCAGAAATAATACAGAGAGATTTTTCAGCAACTGAATATTAAAACTAATAAGTCTCAGTTCTTTATTAGAACACTCTATGCATTAGATACTATCTTCAACACATAAATTCAAATAGTGTTTAAATTTGAGCTCTAAAATGATATCATCAATGAATTTTATGCATTAGATATGATCAATAGAAGCAAAAAAAAATAAATTTGTAGAAAATGTGAGTTTCATATACAGTGACAGTGGAAAGAAGAGATTCTATCTGAGTGACATAAATATGTGAAATACTAAATAGAGATGTTGAATTATTATACAGCTAGTCTCTTTAAACAGAGAGATTGCTACTATATATCTGTTTAGATAGAACATTGAACAGTATTATCTAAAAAAGAGTGTCAGATGACAATTTAAAATTAATACTATTTTATATACCTTTCCACTATCTCTACTTCCAAAGATCTCTGTTAGATACCATGAGAAAAATCAGCATTGATATAGATAAAAAGGCATTTGATCTAAAGAGTCTCTAGATCTGAAGTAGATTTTCTGAAGCTAGAAAAGTGATCTTTTTATTGACAAATGCTGCTCTTGATCTGTATAGAAAGATTTTGGACTTGCATATCTATTGGCATTACCAAAGAAAATGAAAGTCTTGAAGACCATTCTGATTCAACACACTCATTATCAATCATAGTTATAAAAAAGAAAAACAAAGAGTTATATCCAGTTTTAAACAGTATAAAGCTGTAGCACCAACTCTCTTATGCCACTTCTATAGCTTATTTTTAGTGAAACAAGACTTGTTCTAGAATGTGATATTGACAATCTATAACAAATTAATCATAAACATTTCTTCTTAGAGAATTAGATCAGCTATGCTGGTTGTAGCAAGAATTGATGATAATAGTGCTGTATGAATATGATCAGAAAAAATGAAGAGAAGATCTGAAACAGAAATTAATATTTATCAAAAAGTCTTACTTCTAATAAATCAGATATTTCTTTACTCAAATAATAATAGTAGCAGTAAAACCAATTTAATCCTCTACTTTTATATTTTTAAAAAGCTTAAATGACTTTGATGAAACAAGATTAGCCTCTAGAGAAATACTGCCAGTGATCATCAAAAACCAAGTGATAAATTTAAATTCAGCATCAATCTGTTACTCCAATGCTGTCTGACATACTAATAATGATTATTTAAAACAGAAAAATAAAGTAAAATCTCTATTTAAAGATTTTTTAATCATTAAAATACAACAAGGGCTATACAGTTAGATAAAGTTAGCTTATTTATTAGCTCTGCTTTTCTTTTCTATACTTAAAATGCTTTAGAATCAGATATAACATCTGACAGCTCAATTAATATTTGATCTTTATAAAGTGTATCCAGTCACATCAGTAAAATAGAGAGACACAAGAACTTATCTCTTGATATATGTGATAGTAGAAATTGGTGATGATATTATGGCTGTACAGCAACAAAAGTGTAAAAAAAAAAGGACTATACATAATAGTTGGCTTCAGATTATTAACAATAGAAGTATATATATGAAAATTTAATGAAGATAAATACAAAATATTGCTGTAGTATTTTTACAGAACTATGAAAAAACAGAAAACAAAGAGATAAAAAATATATACTACAACAGATTCTTTTGGTATTTGCATTATTATATATTTTTTTTTCTCTAATTCTTTTTTGCTATTAGTGTTGTATTCAAAAGCAATAAAAGTTACTATTAGAGTAAAATAATAACAGATGAGTATGTTATCATTAGATGATAGTGAAAATAAAATAATAGACTATTGATATAATGCAACATTAGCTATCAGAACACTCATAACATAATATCAACTATCTTGCTATTAGTATATCTTTAATTGTGATTTTTGACAATAAAAAAAATGAGAGAGTGTGAGTATAACCCTGACTTGTGAGACATGCATGATATATTAGCAAAAGTTTGATTTGACAAATACTGTGATCTTCATTTTTTTTAAAAAATTAGGAACTGTAAACAAATTAGGTTTATAAGCCAGTTTTAAATTTAGCTTTGACTAAAGCAAAACATTTATCAGTCTCTTAGCAATAATAGTTTCTGTACTAAATAACTACTGTCATGTTCTTATTGAAAGCTAATAAGAAACTTTGATAAGTCTTGTAAACTCAGCTGCTGTTTTGCCAAACTATTTGTGCAGATTTTTCTTTTCAAACTTGATTTACATCAGCACCTCTATAAAAAGCTTGAAAACTAATCAGAGTTCCATTGCTTTATTGCTTGTTTCTTTTTTATAGACTGGAGACTCAAACTTTATCTGGCTTTTCTATATATCTCTAAATGTTTAAATGTGTATGATTTTATAGATTCAAAATATGATTACATCTAAACACTAGATACTTGAAATGATTATAAAGAGTGAGATGAGCTTAGATACTCTCATTTCAATAAGACTATTTTTATTATGCAAGTCTAGTCTGTATAAAAAACAATCATTAAAAAAAACTTCCATATTATAAAGGGTTTTTGGAGTCAATAATCTTTTGTGGATGATATTGATCATATTGTGGATATTATATTGTGAATATATAGTTGACTTATTTATAACACCTTTATATCTATACTTTTCAGATATAAGCAGTTTCTATACATCCACCTTATGCTTAACATTCTTCACTTGATCAATATTTTCTTCATTAATAAAATCTTTCTTTACCTGAGACACCCTCTCTTTATCTACTAGCAAATATTGCTCTAATCATTCTATTTGAGCAGCCTTTTTATATCAAAAGACAAAAACTATTCCTCTATGCTCTTTATATAAATGATTTATATTCTCTAAATGTCTATTCAAAGTTTTAAAGTAAAAGAGACATACAACCTAGAGAAAGTTTGAGCATGCTACTATCTTTTATCAACAACTATGTATTGACTTACAAAAATAATCACAATATTAAACATCATCTAAATAAGATAGAACTTTCAATTGAGATTCTGAATGCTTAGAGATGTAACTTGTAAAATGCAATAGTTAGATATCCAATTCCTCTTTATAGCCAATGCTATACTCATTATCTATATTGATAAGAAATTGATTTTCATGAGGTAATATCTGTTCTATTGCTAACTGTTCTGTCTTTCTTTGGTCTTACAAAACTCTGTCAGTTTATTAAACTATCTCTTTTGACTCCTCATTGTCTGCAATGCCATCTTGTATCTTGTCTTCTTTTTTGCTAGCCTTCATCTTATTGAATAAGCCAGCTGAAGAAACTCTTGATGTGAAATGTGACAGATCAGACCATATGTTACATTTTTGTTACAGCTTTATTTTTCAATGGCAGTGATATGCCTTTAAAGTGTTCATGCATGTAATTTTTCAAAATATGAGGATATATTAAGTGTATTTAAGTTTATAATGTGTGCAAAGACTGCTATAACTTGGGCATGAAGGAACATTATGATTGTATATAAAAAGCTATTATAATATATATGCAAAGGCTGTTACAGCTAGAACACAATGAAATGAGACTTAGCATTATATCTGGCTGATGTTAGACTCACTTGTTATATAAGTTAGACTTATGATAGATCTTTGCTGTATCATATTTGTACAGTTGCACTGAAATCCACTTAAGACATCTAATCTTTGTGATAATTAAGGCTCTGATAACTAGGCTCAAGAGTAGAGTAACATGAGTAAACTTTAACTCAAAGCTAAGGCTAATACAGTGAAAGCTATGCTACTTATATATATTCTGGTCTGTGATAAATATAGTTCTCTTTATTATGGCTATCTGTGAGTTGAAACTAATGAGCATGTTGTAGATATATAAAACAATAGGATTTGTGTATTAGCAAAGTATCTGTCATAAGTGATAATATAATAGTATAAGTCATTTGATATAAACATGATTATTGATTCAAATAAGAAGCATGATATGATAAGTTGTTATGATAAGATAAGCACCTATGATAAGAAAAGCAAAGATAAGTGCTAGTGATAAAATAAGATAAGCAGAAAAATCATAACAGCTAAAGTGGAGTGCATGTATGACTTGATAACAAAATGATTATATGCTTGGCAATAGTTAAATGATTAAGAGAAGTGAATGAGAAATGATCTCTGAAACACTAACACCTAACCACTCAATACACTATCATCAAATATAATTAAAGTCAGTTGTTTTGAGTATAATAGAAGCACTCTGTAGTCTTGAATAAAATTAAAGAAACAGTCAATAAAGATAGTTATTCAACTCTATCTCACTCTTTAAGATGTAATACTCATGAGAGTAGATCATTCCAATATTTAAGTATAATTAGAATTTAGAATTGATACATAATTATGCTTCAAATCAATTTAGAATATTTTAAAATCTAATAAACTCTAAAACTCAAATACTAAGTCTATCAAGCATTTAGACTTAATTAGCTGTGCTTTTCATTGGCAAGCAGTCTTTAAAACTAAAGAACTTGTATTTTAATGCTGAAACTTTTATAGTTTAAAATCCAAATTAATTTGAAACCTAAAAATACTGTTAATATTTCAATTCTATCCTTTTTAAGTAACAAAGTAACTTAAATAAATTACTAAGTTAAAGTAAAACTCAAAAATATTGTTCTAAAGACTAATTACAGTGAGCTAAAAGGTCTGAATATAGGAATAAGTCACTTTCTTTTTATTTCTCTCTTTTTTCTACTTTTATATATTAAAAACAGATATAAAATCTATAAATAAAATATCTAAAATAATATTTCTTTTATTTAGACTAAATCAGACTATTTTTTTAGCTTGATAAAATTTCTAGGTTCTTCTAAAACTGTCTAAATCTGCCTGACCATTGCACAGCTTTATTTTAAGCTTACAGTGCCTGATGATACCTAACTCCTTTTTATTATCCAGAGTATTAATTAATCTTTTAAGCTATTTTTGGTAGCTGATTGATCAAATTTGATGAGATTCAACTAATTGGCTCTATCCACTCTATTTCTCTCGATTTTAAGTCTTTTAGATCACTTGATATCTAAGAATTCTGATTTAGGTATTTTGAGTTAAAACTCAGAGTGCTAGTCACAGATTATTGAGTTTCATGACTAGCTATAAATTTATATTTCTAGCTATCTTAAAATATATCTGTCTTAGCAGCATATAAAATTAATCTTATTTCAGATACTGTTTCTAAGTCTAACTTAAACTTAATATTTTTTAAATTTAAACTCAACTTAATATTTTTATTCTTATATTATATCATTTCACAAAATCATTTTTGGACTTAATATTAGTGACTAAAATGACTATGAGCTTGAAGCTTTAGCTATAGTTCTCAACTGGCTAATAGTCTTTAGTTACTAGTGTATCCTAATATGTTATATAAAATTTGCAAATTATAAAACTGAATGTGTATTCAGTATATCAGCAATATCAGTGGGATTCTATTGTATACAAAGTTTCAGCATTTAACACTGAATACATGAATATCAGTATAGAGCTATGCACTAAAAATAGCAAATATGATTAGAATATCAATCAAAGCTAAAATCAATATTTTATATTATAGTGATTGATGATGCATAGACATATAACAAAGAGATAAACATGCTCTAAACTAAAAATATGAAGTATGGCTGTATAAATTTGAATATTAGAACAATCAGCTAAAAGAGATAAATTTAACAGTCTAAAATAAGTATTATACAAGTACTAATTACTCTAAAAAATAAGAAAACAAAGAGACTAGTGAGTAGACAGATTAGCTGAGCTAACCAATAATAAATCACTTGGAAACAGTAGATTTAGTTTTGAGTCAGAGTAGAACATGCACATTGAAAAGGTGATTGCATATGCAAGCTAGAAACTGATACAGCAGAAAATTATCTATTAATCACACTCACACTCATATATATATACAACACTCTTAGTTTATTAGGAGATTATAATTTGATAAGAGTGGTAAATATAATACAATCATATCTTCAATAATTTACTGTATACAAATAGCAATAGTGCATATATATATATCTAAGATTTCTCTAAATCTTAAAACTTTTGTTTAATAAGAGAGATGATAAATGTCTTCAGACCTCAAGGCAAATTACTGCAATACAACACAATACTCTGAAATACTCTCACAAAACTCTCAAAAAGGCCTAAACACTGCTCTGACCAATCTTAAAAATTCTAACACACAGACATACAGTATATGACTTGAAACTTTATGCTTTAAGCAAAAACACTTTAGAATTCTATCTACAAGTATCAAAAAATTTGAACCTTTGCATACAAGTTTTCTAACTAATCATAAAACCACAGAGCTTAAATCTATATAATTTAAAGATACAAAAACACAATAAACCTCATTTACAGATCTAAAGGTTTTGAACCTCTACCATCTATAGTGTCTTACATCACAAATGTCTTAAAAACTTAAGATAGTGCTCTCCAGCTACTACTCTCTTATTTTCAGACTAGAGCATAATTCAAAACCTTTTATTCAATTAGACTAGAGTTTTACAGAAGCTTTTGATGCTTTATATGATACTCAAATCACTCTTAATAATATCAATATAAGATCTATTCTCTTGCTTGAAGTTACAAATTAAACTCAAAAGCTGGAGTGCAAGGCCTTTCTATCTCTACACTATAATAGTGAGAATCTGAAACTTTTATTTTACTTTTACAATGCAATATTTAAACAGACTACTACAGTACTTACTAACACAAACTAAATATAGTAGTTTCAATGCATAAAATACCACTTTGCAGTCTAACAGGAGTTATTTATATGCATACTACTATTTGATATGCATATTTTATTTTAACTTACAATTGTGCACACTGTTTTCATGTGATCTAATATTGATTAGCTTGACTGTTTAGCACTGATAGTGTTATGTGATGCTTATCTGATGGAAGAAGAGAATATGAGACATTGAAGTAGATAGGCTGAGAAGTTCATCTATTGATACTGTAGCTGTATTAAGTCTTGTTTTATTATGTGCTAGCCATATCTTTTGTTGCATGCATATCAGATATGACTACAATCAATGTATTATTATAATTCATAAATTTACATATGTGAATACATAGAGAGTGTATTACTGCACTTGCTTTTTATTCACTATCTAAGATATCAGCTTATTTTTTGAATTGTCAGATGCATCCTCTATTATTTCAGCTCTAATCACTTTATTTTTCTTTTTGTTTCTTATATTTTCTGAGGATGATAGTGAATCTAATCTAGCAACTCCACTAGTCTTTGTATAATTTCTACTCATCTTAATTGAATATCTAGAAAAATTCTGCTCTCTATCCTGATCTGATGGTATTTGCTCAAGCAGATCATCCAATAGTGATCCTTTACTACAGATCTTCATATCTGAGTCATAGCTAGTCTGCTGCAGCTTTATTGCATATATCTGATGCACCAACTTTTATAGTAACATGCTATAATCTCTTAGAATATGAAAGAGTTCTGGAATGTTAATAGTGATTATCATTACATTCTGGCTCTATATCTTGTCAGCTTTCATGTACACATAGTACTTGTCAATTTGCTTTTTGATATATTGCTTCTCTGATATTTTTGAGGATATCTCTCTCATCTGGTAAGCATGCTCTCACATCTACTATCTCTATTTTTTTAACCTTGATATATGAGACTTTAACCAAATAGTCACTTAAGAGGTGTTCATTTGTATTTCTACAAAAGAAGCATACACATAAATGATTCTGTCTGTATTCTATCATCCTAAGACTAGAATTGCAGGTTGATACTTGTACTTGGCTATTTTGCTGCTGCAGAAAAGTCAAAAGGCTCTTCTGATTATCTAATATGACTTTTTTTAAGCTTACAAGCATTTTGTCATTTATAGAGGTTTGCTATTCTATAAAATCTTTCATTACAGCTAGTACACTCCTTATCTCTTCTTGTTTCACATTTTGCTCTTCTACCATGAGTGAATTGAACAAGCTGTAGTTGATCTGAGTTGTTTTTATGTGATAAGCATTCAGGTAGATATATCCTATGCCTCATTTCACTTTTAATCTATAAAAAAGAACACTCCTTGCAACACTGTCAGTCTAGCTTCTATAATCTCTTTCAGCATATATAGGTTTATATTCTCTCACTTGTTTAATCTCACAGGAGACAGTAATCACTCTAGTTGTAATTTAATTGATCTATACAGCTCATCAGACATAGGTGCCAGAAAGGCATTGACCAGTTCTCTATTTGATAGTACTTTAATTAATATAAATGTAAATACTTGGAATTCTCTCTTAAATTGTGTGAACTGACTTTGTCATTGATTTCAACTATGTTATAATAGTGTACTAGCTTTTTGAGCTCCAAGACTGCATTTCTATTACTGTTCTGCATGCCATCATAATAATCTAAAACTTCTAACCTAAAGTCTTTATACTTTCTACCAGCAGTGAGCTTAAAAAGTATCTTCTATTGATGCTCTGTCTTTATATCTATATAGAATATTTGAGTATCATGTAAAGCATCAAAAACTTCTGCAGAACTCTAGTCTGAGTTAATAGACAGTTTTTAATTTTGCTCTAGCCTGAGAATAAAAGAGCAGTGTCTAAAGGGTGCTCTTTTGAGTTTTTGAGATATTTATGATGTGAGGCACTACAAGTAGCAGAAGTTTAAACTCTTTGACTTGATTAATGCTCACTTTTTAGTTCTTTCTGTAGATCAACAGAGGTCTGAACTCTTTGGATCTGTATACAGAGTTTTATTTTCTTTTACATTTCTAGATTGCATAAGTTCAAATTCTGTGGCTCTTGTGGATGTATTTGTGAAGTGTTTCTACTTAGAGCATGAAGCTTTAAGTCATACCTTATATTTTGATGCTGTATCTGCATTTAAAAGTGAATGCTTATCAGCTGAGACTTGTGCATGAATAAATGCTTCATCTAATCAATATTAAATCCAAAGTGCATATGATCTGAACACATGATAAACTGGTGCTGTATCAAGTTCATACAGTCACATCAGAGTTCACTACATATATTCTGATAGATGTAATACCCTAAAGCTGAAAACAGTCAGATTTGAGAGAAAATGGTATAGAATAAACTTTAGCTTGAAGCTGAATATTTATAGTGAGAGCTACATTACTTATATACTGTTTCATCTGTGAATAAATGTAGTACTACTAATTGTACATTTCTACATTATAGTTCTTGTCACCTTTGGTCATCAGAGATCAAACAATAAGATATTGTCTCTTTTTAAGATATCTGTCATTGTCTGTAGAATAATAGTATGGGTTACCTATTGTAGTTTTATAATTATCTCATGCCTTGGTGAAATGCTTAAGATTAGATAGGCATTCTGATAAGATAAAAGATAGAAGTAAAAGATAAGAGAAATAAGAAAATTTATAATATTACCTCTCTCTTAAGACTATCATCCTGATGAATTACTTCAGAGAGAGTTGATAGTCTCTGATAGTGTCATTAACATTTATGTGTCACTCATTGACTCACTGGTTTGATTCTGAGCTATACTCCTTTCAGCTAATAAAATAATCAACAGTCATCCTAGAGCCACTGCCTCAAGCATAAACTTTGCATGTCTTGTGATGAAGGATTTGATTGACTTTATAATGTTCTTTATATTTGACTAAAATAGGATCAGAGGATGGTGGTCATTCTTGGTTTGAAAATGTGAGTGTGATATATAAAGATAGAAGTGACTTATTGAAACAGAATGGATATGCTAGATTTCAGGCAGATGAAGACAATAAGTAGAGATGCCTACTTTAGTGAGAATTGGAAATAGTCCAGTATGCTTGTTGGCTAGCTTTCATTTAAGATGGAAAAAATAAAGATTGTTTGTGTCTAATCAGACCTTATTATTAATAGAGTATTTATGTGCTGGGCATCAATATTTATTAGTTGTTGCCATAAATGCTGGCAGAATATTTCAAAGTCCAAATACAGATTGGCCTGGCAGCATCCATGGATCTTCACCATCACTATCACTGGCTGCCTATGACTTTGCTCTGCAGAATATGACAGATAGTCAGCACTAGTGAGTGCCCAGTGAGCTGATCCTAGTAATTCTGTAGGAGAACTTTTCACTCCAAGCCCCTATGCAGGAACCATACAGCTCTCTATCAACAACAGCAAGCGAAGCCAAGATGAAGAAACATGAAGAATTGGCCATCTTTCACATACAATACATTACTTTGACTTGGCACTGAATGAATGATCAAAGGGATATTGAAGAAAACAGGTGCCCAGTGAGATTATACTGTGCCTTCATAGCAGTGGCTGCCTTTTTGAGTGCTATATAAGTCTCAGTATGAATTGATGACATCAAGATTGCAAAGTCAGAGAATGCCAGGATCATAATATGATATTATTCAGATATGGCTATACAAAGATATCTGCTATAATTGACAAAAAATAGTATTTTGCCTATTGCAGAGTGAATTCAATTGTTATATTGGAACACTGCTAGAGCAAGCTATTTCATTCTGTCATTCTGTCAATAGTTAACAAACATTCTCAAATACTTTTTGATCTTCTGATTGACCTGCTCTGTCTGGCTGTCCATCTGAGGATGGTAGATTATGGAGATATTATTTCAAATGTTTAAGAGCTGGTAAAGGTCATCCAAGAATTTGGAGATGAATTATGAACTTTGATCTGAGATAATGACTTGAAGCATATCATGTTTGGCATATACTTTGTCTCAAAGGATTTTGGTCCAACCTTCTAAGGTTAATTCTATTGAGCACACAATAGAGATAATCACTTTTGAGAAGTGATTGACAATGATGATGATGACATTATAGTCACTACAGTCTAATAGTCTGATAATCATATCAACTGAGATATGAGTCTATGACTCAGTTGGCATCTCATTGAGGTGAAGTGGTGCTGCTTATACTTGAGTTGTTGGCTTAGTTTATTAACAAGTTTCACATTCCTTAATATACTTCTCAATATTCTGTCTCATCTTTGGCCATCAATATTCTCATAGAACTAACTTTTTAATGTTTGTAATTTCCAGATGTTCTGTGGTGATATAATCATGACACATAGTGATGATTTCTCCTCAAAAAAGTTGATCTTGGGGAATATAGATGCAGTTGTCATAGTAGATAAGGTCATTGACCTTAGTCATCCCTCAGGCATGATTGACTGACAGTGCAATATACTAATTCTAAAGTCTCATCTTTCTTACCACACTTTTGATCTGTTTATGAATCTCCTCCTCTGTTAGCATTATCATCACCTGGAAATACTCAGGTTTTAACAATGTTACTCCATTATTGTCTTCTTTCTCCTGATCATAATCTATGCATCTACTCAATAGGTCTGCCTTTTTGTTTGCTGCTCCAGCTTTGTGGTGCAAAGTGTATTGGTACTCTGATAGCTCTGTTACCTGATATGCCTATCATCAATTAAGCTTCTGTAGTAGTCAGAAGTATCAGAGATTCTGATAGTCCATCTATATTTTGAAGGTCTGGAGTGTGCCAATGAGATAATGCTGCCACTCAGCCAGAGCAAGCATGATTGCTAAGAGCTTCTTGTTGTATATCTCATAGTTTTAATTGGTTATAGTTAGAGCCTTTGATAGAAAGATAACTGGTTACCACTTCTTGTTTTGTTTTTGAGATAGGATAGCCCCTATCACTCCCTCACTTGAATCAGCTTCTATGTGGAACCTCCTCTTCTTTGTCAGTACTACTAATATAATATCTTCCACCAGTTGTTGCTTCAAGTCTTCAAATGCAGCCTGCTGGAGAGGGCTCTATGCTCATAGCATGTTGCTAATGAATTGAGTTATAGATTAAACAACCTTACTATAATCCTATATAAACTGCTAATAAAAGTTAGCAAAGTCTAAGAATGATTAAAGCTTCTTCTTCTTGATTAGCATCAGCTATTCTGTCACTTCTGCCATCTTCACCAGGTTCATCTTGATATTTCTCTTGCTGATTATGACTCTCAGATATTCTATTTCCAGAATCTTGAATTTGCATTTTTTAGCCTTCAGAAACAACTTATGTTTTCACATAAGTTCCAATACTCATCAGACTAGATGTCAGTGTTCATTTTAATTCTTTGACATGATGAGAATATCATCCAAGTATATAGTGACCTTTCTGATGGCAATGAGATTCTTAAAGATGTCATTCATCATCTACTGAAATGTTGCCAGAGAATTGATCAATCTGAAGAACATAATCATGAGCTTGAAGAGCCTTTAATTAGTTCAAAATGCTGCTGATAAGCCTCTAGGCTCTGTGCACTCTAAAATTATGAGTATCAATAAGTATTTTTGACTTCTACTCTTAAGTGAGCTTTCAGTAAACCAATCATTTTAGGTTCAATGACAGTAATTTTGTCAAGAACTATCCATTATTTACAGACATCTTCTTGTGCATAAAGATTTTATATTATATGCAAACTTTTCTTTTGTCTGTGAACTTTTCTTAACCTTGTGAACTTTTTCCATTAACTTTTATGATACATGAACTTTTGATTCTAATAAGCACTATAGGCCTCACCAGGCACTCCAATATCTGATCATATAAGACATACATTATTATTAGTATACATGTGGCATCTTAATATAACCCACAAAGTCCATTATGACATGTATACAAGGCTGGCTGTAGATGTCTAAGCTTTTACAGCTAGCATATGAAAGAGTAATAGGCTGCAGAGGACTAACCATGTATTTGGTTAGATATTCATAAGGAATATTAGAAGAGCTAGCATACCATTGGCTACATAAACTTTTAAATATGCTAAATTTACTAAAAGCCTTACAGCCTCAAAGACTTTGTATAATAAAAAGTTCACTATGCTCATTAAGCTAATACTGCTATTACAAAAGCTGTTTTAAATGTCACATACTTGATATTAGTAAAAAGATAGTATAAGTAGAATGAATGAAAACAAGTGATATGGAGACTACTTGACACCTATACCAAACTGTACACCAAGTACAATCCCCTCCAATAGAACCAGTTATGCAGGCTGCATATAGGTCAATACTCTTCAATTGAGAGCACTATAGCATTTCAACAACCTTAAGCTCTATCTGAAGGCTTGCATGCAATGCTAGCAAACTTATTGATTCATGAAATATTGACTTGTCTTGCTTCATTTCCAAAAACACAAAAGGAATTTGCTGTCTATGAATGTCATTATCACACTTTCTAGACTTAACAAAAGAACTTAAAGGGTAACTAAACAACACTAATGATTTTTCTAGGCCTCACTAGGACTGCATATAAGATTCTGGCATTAAAAGTTTGTGCCATATATAGGTTACACCACTCAATATTCAGACTCTTACATGATATTCTTGTTATAGGAAAATTTGCATATATGCTGTGAGTCACTATAAAATAATTCAGAGTCTCAGCTACTCTTTGCTACATCTTCTTTGGAGATTAGTCATTATATGGAGGTACATAACTAGATTTGCTTGAACCAGCCTTCAGATTCTATGCCTTGGTTTTATTTAGCAAAATGAGTTTTGTGTTTTTTGTCTGCAGAGAGTTTAGACAAACAATTTCTGGTTTATTGCTGCCTTCCATTCATCTCCTTCTTTGATCTGAATATTATTGTATCTCTATCTGATATTCAGTTTCAAATAATATTGTGCTTCTCACAGCTTGTCCATTAATTCAAATATCAATGGGAGAGGGTAATAATTCTTGATTGTCATCTCATTGAGTCTTCAATAGTCCTGTACTGGTCAAAGCTTCTCATCCTTCTTTTTGATAAAAAAAAAGGGTGAAAACATAGAGGATTTTCATAGTCAGATTCATTTGCTTGATAAGTTTTTGTCCAGAAACTTGTCAAGTTCCTGTTGTTCCAGCTAGCTGAGAGGGTACACCTTGCAGTCCAGATTGGTGTTAGCATTAGAGATCAGCTCAATTGCATAATTCCACAGCTTTGGTTCTGGTAGTTCATTGAAGTTTTTCTTATTGAACAAGTCTTGAAAGTCATGCACCCATTTAAGTACTATCTCCTCAAATGATTTAACCTCCTTCTCAGCATTGGCTTTTACCACCAAGTTGTTGGTGTAATGTATGGCCAGAATGTGGATTGCCTGTTCCATATTGATAGCGAGAATTGTCTTACCATCCTCTATCTTCTCATCCCACCTATCCTCTGGGTCTTTATTTAGTAGTTTAAATGTAGTTTTGTAACATTAGCAGCATATGAAATTGATTTGTCTGATTTTCCAATTAATTAGTGGATTGTAGCAGATAAGCTAGTCATAGCTGAGAAAGACTTTCTTGATCCCAAGGTCCATCACTGCTAAGTTAATTTGCTCTGCATAATCCCCAATAGTCAGATAGAGTTCCACAAACTCTGTAATTAAGCTGACTTGGTTCTTCATTCTATCTGCATTGTACACTAGAATTGGAGCAGCTGTGGCTCATATTAGAAGGTTGTGCTTGATGACAAAGGCATGGTTAATTGAGTTCCCTATGCAGCTGCTGTCAATCAGAGATGTGATAGTATATGTTGGTGAGGGTCTTGATCTAAACCTTTGTTGTTAGATCCCTTCTGGCAGTCTTTTGTTGCCAGATATACTTTTTCACCTCTTTTAGTTCATTTAATCACTCCAGGGCTTAGCATCTTTCTGTTACCCTTATCTCTTCTACTATTTTGTCAATGACTTCTTCAGTCTGAGTTTGATGTACTCAGTTCTTGAGTACAGCTTTTGCCTCAGATCCTGTTTTGACATCTTTGATGGCTCACCATGTCTATTCAGTATTAAAGAGCTTTAGCCAGCCAGTGAGGGTTGCTCCCTCTGTTTGGCCTGGAGGTATTTGAGCTTTAGTTGTTAGTAATTCCTTTGGTGGCATTGTTGTAGTTGTAAAACAGAGTATATTCAAATGCATATAAATAGAGGTAACTACAGAGGGTATATAAGTCTGTTTAGCAGCTACATGTAACACACTATGAAGTTCATCAGCTGACTGAGTGAAATCATTCACTTGTCAGCCCTATTTTTTACTTTCTCAACCTTTATATTCTTTCCAAGTTCTTCTAATCCATCAGCTTCCTTCTGCAGCTCAGAAATCTGCATCTGTATGTCTTCTTGAATGCATTTCTTCTTTAGGCAGTTCCTCAAAAGGTGTCTTTTCTCTCCACAGTTGAAACACTTGCCCTTTTTCTTCATCCAAACTATATCTATCAACTTTCTGGAGCCTATATAGGTTGTTCTGGTTGAGATCTTCTGCATAGAATAGAAAGAGGTACTGCTTATCTTAGATGATGTCAATGTAGTAGTTCTCTTGTGACTGTCTCTCAGCTTTTTGTCATTTGGCTGATTTCTAGTCACTATCTTCTGCTATTGTCTTTTCTGGTTCATAATTGTGATCCTCTCTTTCCACTTGTCATATCTTTTTAGAATATTATACCTAATGTCCAAAATCATCTTTGTATAGAAAAACAGCACCCCAAGCTTCAGAGCTTCAACTATTTGTCCATTCTTATTGATATCATCATATACACCTGCTAACTTGGTGAGTCTTTCAAGTTTATTAAAGTACTTGCTGACCATCTTGTCACTCATGCAGTAGTCCTTCATCTTCTTCTTGTAGACTTTCTGAATGGCTAGATTCATAAACTTTTCACACACCACTTCTTTAAATCATTCTCAGGATGACAGTCAATGCTGTCTGTCTCTAGATTGTGAAATACAGTTTGGCAAGTTGTAGGGTCTACTATTTCTTTGCCTTATCCTCAAAGTAGGACATGGCAAAGGCAACCTGATACATATCATCAGTCATATAGGCAGAGTAAATCTGAAAATAGATCTTGCAATTAGTAAGAAACCTATCAATATCATCAGACTGTCCTTTGAAGGAGCAGGGCTTTTGGACAAGATTGGATTTGCACTGAATTAAAGTCATATTAGCTGCTAAGGGCAGTATTGGGTTTGGATAGTCTTTGAATGATAAATTGTAGGTTTTGCATAGTGCTGCTAAGAAAAAATAGAGGGAGTCATTATCTATAATGAGGCTTTCAGTTTTTGTGAGCTTGTCATATACAATGTGTCTATCAACAATCTTGAAGTCTAATCTGATAATTTCAGTCTTTCTTTTGCAGGTGGCTATCCAGTGAATAGTCATATTTTTTAGTTTCAAGATGTCAATAGCCAGAGTGATGTTGCTGATTGGGATCTAGAGAAAGAAGGTCAGAATGCTGATGAGAATGATTATACTGAGGGCAGAGTACAAATGACTGGCGATAGAGTTGTTTGGGCTAGAGGTGCTATATACATGGCTTATGGTGGCTATACAGGTGAAGTCTGTGGCATTGGACAGACTTCATATCAGAGTTGATATGCTGATAGTTTGGCTATTGGGTCCTTAGAATAGGCTCTATTATATATATAGATAGCTTGTTTGGTTGCACAATACTGTAAAATATCAAATTTTTCTTGATCATCTGCAGTTAAATACTTCTCACTCAAAAGTGTCACCCTTTATGTGATATCCTCCTGAATCTCTATAATGTGTTCTCTGTAGATTTGATTAAACTCTCTCTTCTATTTCTGACATATCTCTGCATTAAGCCACTCCTCATTAGTTTCTTTATCCTCAATGGAAGGTCCTATGACTGCAGAGAATTTGGTCACCTTCACTATTGCTGATGATTTTTTCTTAATTGCTGGAGCCAGAGTCAATAGGCTGAGAAGAGGGCCCAATGACACACTCTCTCCATGTTCAGATATGTAAATTTGTGAAATTTGAGGATACAGGGACTATATTCCAGTCCACTAAGCATGTAACTGAAAATAGAGCTAGAGCACAAAGAAATACAGCTATTATGATACTAAACTGAAGTCACAATGAGTAAAGTGTATAGCCTAGTGATAGACTAATACCAGAGAGGTTAGACTGCTCAGAAGGTCTCAGCACTTGGCCCTAAACATGCTAAAAATAAAAAGAGTATGATCAAAATATGATCAGCAATTCTGATCATATTGATCAAGAATGCACAGCCATTGATGTACTGATGGAACACACTTTAGAACAGAAAACTGAGATCTAAAGAAAGGTATCAGAATAACTGAGTGTTGAACAGAGAAATAGAATGATGACAACAAGTAATAAATAGAGAAATACTACCAAAGGATGAATAGCATGCATAATGCTCAGAGACTTGCATATGTATGTACAGTGTCTTAGCATGCATAATACAGCAAAGGACATCACATCATAGTGAGGTATGACACATATCCATTAGGTGGATTAATTGATGCATGCCAGACCAGAAGTGGTGCATACTGTGAGTCAGATGGAATGTCTGGATGCCAAGAAAGAGAGCATAGTCATTATGGCTGACTACAGACATGAGAGATAACTTTGGAGGACCTGGAACATTCCTCTAGTGTCAGAATGCTTCACCAGAGAAATAAAAAAGCAAGCAGATCTGGCTAAGCCAGCTAACTGATGTCAGCTAGCAAGAGAACAGTGGGCACAGTCCTGGCCTGAAACAGAATAAGCATATGAATAATATCTATAAGATCCAGGAAGGAGTCTCACACTTTGAAGATACTATAATAGGATTATATCAGTAAGTACTATAGTAGAGTATTTAAATACTGCATTGTATAAGTAGAATACAAGTTTCCAACCTCTCACAGTTGTGGTGTATTGGGCACAGAAAGCCTTACACCCTAGCTCTGGGTTTATGTTTGTAACTTCAGATGAGAGAATAAGCTTATTATTGATATTATTGAGAGAGATTTGAGAACTAAGTGAGGCACAAAAGCTTGTGAGAGACTTGAGTCCAAATTGATAAAAGGTTTTGGATTGCACTCTAATCTGAGAATAAGAGAGTAGTGTCTGAAGGGTATCATCTTGAGTTTTTGAGGTATTTGTGATGCACAGCACTACATATGGCAGAGGTTTGAGCCCTTTGGCTTGATTAGTGTGTGCTTTTTGGTTATTTCCACAGGTTAGCAGAGGTTCAAACCCTTTGGCCTGTGGATAGGGTTATTTGTGGTATTTCTATAGATTGGCAGAGATTCAAACTCTTTGGATCTGTTGGACAGCATTTATTATATTTTGTGTCTCTGGATTGCATAGGTTTGAATATTGTGAGTCCATAATCAGTTTGGAAGCTTGTGTACAGAGATCTGAGCTCTTTGACACTGGTGGATGTGTTTGTCATTGGTTTCTGCTTAGAGTGCTAAGCTTTGAATTGTGTATTATATGTGTTAGGGATTTTAATTTGATCTGAGCTGTGCTTAGAACCTTTTGAGAGTTTTATGAGAGTGTTTCAACACATTATATTGAGCTACAGTATCTTTGCCTTGAGACCTGACAGCATTCATTGCCATCTCTTGTTTTGATAAAATGAAAAGCTTTGAGACTTAGAGAGATCTAGGACTGTTGTATGTGCACTATTGCTATTCACATGCAGTAGATTCATTGAAGAAGACAATTGTACTTGCTATAGCTACTCTATCACATTATAATCCCTTTATGAACTAAGAGTATTGTGTGTATATTAGTGTGAGTGTAATCAGTGGATAACTCTCTGCTGTATCTATTTTCATCTTGTGCATATACAAAACCTCTTCAATGCTAAGTACAGCATGCCACAAGTAGTCATCTTAGATTAGGACCTCTAGTTCATTTCAAGATTCATAACAGACCTTTATTAACTTTTCCAGATTTGGAGTAATATGTCAATAGCCTATCATCACCAGACCAACAGGCAGATAGAATGAGTCAACTAGAAGATAGAAAAGTACCTGTGAATGTTCATCAACTATCATCAGAATGATTGAACTGAGTGGCTCATGCTTTCTGCATTCCAACACAACAACAGAGTACACTCAGCCATGAGAAAGTCCTCTTTCTTTGTCAACTATAGATAACACCCTCAAGTGATGGTGTCAAACTGACAAAAAATCCACACCTCAGCATCATGATCTTTCATGGAACAAATGATACAGATTCATCAGAAAACCTATACAGTTGCTCAAAAAGATAACAGCAGCCATAAAAATCCAATATAACAAATACTGCCAATTGGCTAAAGAGTATACAATGAGAGACAAAGTCTGGCTCAATACCCTTAACCTTCATCTCTCTTGTTCCAAATGAAAACTCACCAACAAGCATACTGGCCCTTTCATGATACTGACCAAAGTCAGCATTGCTGTCTACAAACTTAAACTCTCTGATGGCTGGCAGATACACTCAGTTTTTAATGAATCTCTCTTATCACTCTACACACTATCTGCCTTTTCAAATCAGGAAACACCACCACCATCAAAAGCTACATTGATCAATAGTGAGGAGCAATATGAAGTTGAAAAAATCTTATACCATCAACACTATAAAGTCTATAGATGATGGAAACTAGAATCTACAACCATTATTGACTATTTGGTCAAATAGAAGAGATACAAGCACAAGTCTAATAAATAGGTCAATGAGAAAAATATAAATGCAGACTGCACTCTCACTAATTATAAGATCTCAATATTCCAATTTATAGCTATTGAGATGATGATCTTAAAGAGAGAGGTAATATTATGATTTTCATAGCTATCTTATGATTTTCTGGTTATCTTATCTTGTCACAAGCATCTTTCTTATAGTGCAGATGCCTATTACATCAGATTAGCTCAGACCAATCACTATGACTATATCTGACAACTTATACTATTATACTATAACTCATAGACAATACCTCATCAATAGATGATATATATTGTTTCATGCATGGTGAAGAGGTTTTACATGCATACAAGATAAAAATAAATACAGCAGAGAGTTATTCACTGATCACACTTGCACCAACACATACACAATACTTTGTAGTTCATTGGAAGAATTATAATATGATAGAGTAGCTATAGCAAGTACAATTGTCTTCTCAAATGAATTCACTGTGTATGAATAGCAATAGCACAAGTATAACTGTTTTAGATCTCTCTAAATCTCAATGCTTTTTATTTATAAAAACAAGAGATGACAACAAATGTTGCCAGGCCTCAAGGCAAAGAATACTATAGCTCAATACAATACATTGAAACACTCCCATAAAACTCTCAAAAAAATTCCAAGTACTACTCAGATTAACTCAAAATCTCTAACAAACACAATACACCACTCAAAGCTTTGTGCTCTAAGCAGAAACACTTTACAAACACATCTACAAGTGCTAAAGAGTTCAAACCTTTATGCACAAGTTTCCAAACTGATTGTAGACTCACAGGATTCAAACTTATATGATTCAGAGGCACAAAACACAATAAATGCTGTCTGACAAACCTTTTAGGTTTGAATCTCTGCTATTTGTAGCACCTCATATCACAAACACTTTAAAAACTCAAGATAGTGCTCTTTAGACACTGCTCTTTTATTCCCAGGCTAGAGCACAATTCAAAACCTCTTATAAAATCAAATTCAAGTCTCTCACAAGCTTCTGCATCTTGCACAGTCCTCAAATCATTCTTAATGATATCAACAGTGGATTCATTCTCTCACTCAAAGTTACAAACACAAACTCAGAGCTGGAGTGTAAGACCTTCATGCTCAATACATTGCAACAGTGAGGAGTTGGAAACTTGTCTACTACTCTTGCAATATGGTACTTAAATAATCTACTACTGTACTTATTAAGAGACATCAAATATAGTAGTTTCAATGCATGGAATTCTATTCCAGAGTCTCTGGCATATCATTCACACACATGTCACTGTCTGATATGCATATTCTACTCTGGGTTGGGACTGCCTTTTGTTTCTATGCAACCTGACATTGGTTAGCTCTGTTAATAGCCTGGTCACTGGTATCTTCACTTTCTTATCTCCCTAAAGCAATTAATCTATATACAAGAGTCATTCTAGACTTCTAGAATCATTTTTGGTCATTTTTTTCATTAAACCTTTTCATTTCTCAGCCAATCTCTTTAATATTCAGATTTATCTCATTGTGCACTAATGCTCTGTTCTAGAACATGTCTTTTGATAATTTCATATTTATGCATTATTGATCAATGTGATGCAAAGTCATGCACAAAGCTCTGATCATACTTTGATCATATGCTTTTTATTTTTAGTAAATCTTTCTGTATTTGTATTAGTGCAATTAGTATCAAATGCTGAGATGTCATGCATAGTATAGCCTTCTCTGATATCATTCTACTGTTGGTTCATATCTTCCATCTATTATCACTCAAACTAGCTGTCATATAAGTCTTATTTTACTATCTTCTAGTTATATTCTTTATTGCATATATAGTAGACTGTGATACAGTCAATGTATTGTCATAATTCACAAAACTGTTTTTCTTTTTACACATAACATACCAGATGAAAGTCAATATATTATATATTCTATCAATTACACATGTTAAAGCTAAATTAAGTACAAAAGTGAAAAAGTGGAAAAGCAAAAAAACAAGAAAGAAAAATGAGCCTCAAGCATAAAACTAGACATTATATCATACCAAAAACAATGCAACAATTACCTGGATACACTTATCAATATCCATCATCATTTCCTTCTAAAGTGCCCTATCTTTGACTTCAAGGAGAATTTATATCAGTAACATCTTCTTTAGTTGATATTAGTCTTAGATTTAAGTTTAATTCAAATTAAACATACATGCAGCAGCTCTATAAACAGAAATTACATATCTTTTATAAAATATAGCACTACTTTTAGCATGAGCTCAATGTTGTTTCTCAGGAATAATATACTTACATGGATACTTGTGTTAATGTAAGTAATAGATTCATTAAGTTATATAGATCTTTATCTGATAGAAATTCCACAACTAACATTCAGATGAAAGTTGAGTATTATCTCAAAGCTAACATGAATTGGTGTATATTAGTATAAAAATAAGATAAGAGACTGCATAATTAGCTGTCAATCACAGTTTACTTTCTCTGCAAGCTATATCTATTATCTTCATGCTAAGTATGCTGAATAAATACCAGTTCAGTTTCTGTGGATAAGATCTTGGCATTCATGCCACCATATGAATATCTTGATGATCAAATGGGAAAATAGTATCCTGACAAAGACTTTATCAAAAAGAAAGAAAATAAGAATAGCCAGCTATGAAAATATAGTTTTTATATACTAAGCAAAATTTTTTATATGTTATAATTTTATATCTAAAATATGTACTGCCATCAAATCTAGTTTTAAGTGGAAATTGCAGTATGTTGATGAATGGATAAGTTTAAAGAAGACAGACACTGATAATATTTCAGCAAACAGCAAGAATCTCTTTCTTTCATATATATTTTATTCATCACTAAAATAAATAGTTTACAGTGACAAGAGAGAAAATATTACATACTTATTGCTGAAGATTTGATACAATGTGCTTAAAATTTCACTGAAGAGAATTATAGTGGGAAAAATTAAAAACCCAGTGCATATACCATTATTAGATTTGTATCTGAGTGGACCCAATCTGGCCTGGCCTCTGGTGCAATCCAACAAGCATTTTGGGGAGCAGTCAGGAACCAAGGTGCATAATATATGAGCTTATCATTATCAACAGTAACTAGAGCAAATAGAATAACCCACAACCAATGAGAATCTAGTTTGGATGGTATAATAGAGTATATACCATTGCATCATGATAGAATATATTCATTAATACATTTTTATTTACAGTTTGAAACCATGAATAATATATCATTTTGCTATAGACTGATGATCTGCTTGAAGAACCACTCATTTTCATATGAATGATAGTCTGTAATATGAGACAAACAGGCATCTGCTGTCTGCCTCCTAGATATATTATGCTATAATATTTTAGTGTTATATCTGCATTCAGAGATGGAAACTTTTCAATTGAAGGCATATATATAGCTAAATATTTACCCTGTCAGAGACAGACTGATCAGTGGCTGCAGATAGTCTTATAAAGCTATTTAGAAAGGCATCAGATATGAAAGATGTAGCAGATTCAACTAAAGAAAGTGGACTCACAAGATAAGTTAGTGGTATCATGCTGATATGAATTGAAGTTTAGGAGAGGAGTAATTAAGGTGGTCATAGGAGCTGTAGTAGATGCAGATGCAGACTCAGGAGTTTTGATATTTAAAGAGAAATATTATATGTAAACAGAGACCAACTTTATGGTATAAAGGAAAGGAATAAATTTCTGCTAATCTCCAGCAAGCAGAAGCTACATGCATACTCAGAAGTCTTTGAATCTAGTATCACATTAGGGCTTATTCTGCTAATAAATCTGCATTTCTAATGGATTCTATTAGATCTATTCTGAATGGATGGATTGCCTTCTTGCATTTATAAAAGATCTTGCAGATATAAACAAATATTTCTTGACTCAGAGAGTTTGCTAGCCTTACAAGTGAAGTCCACCATGAAGAAGGATAAATCCAAAAATAGCTGATAGAAGAAACACTCTATGTCTGACTGTGCAATAGAGAGAAGCAGAAGTGCTATAGAGAATCATATGAGCTGCCATCAGTTTCAGAATAGATATGGAAAAAGAACTCTTTCAAATCATGTCAGACAATGAATCATACCACTTTCAGCTGGACTTCTCCTTCACCTCAATATATGAAGAGGAGCTTAAGATAATCCTTAAGACATCAGATCCACTATCATTAATCTCATCCACTATCAGCCAAATAGTAGGACTATTTCTCTATCATGATTTTAGTCTCTAAATTGCATTCAGCTAAGGCTTAGTAAGCTGATACTAGAAATTTCCAACAAATCCTGATAGGATTGCTCTCAGCTGTAGAAAAACCTTGTAGAAGCCACATAACATACAGTATAAAACCAAGAGTATTATCATAAGACAATAGTTTAGTTTGAGATGGCTAAGACTTTTCTATACAGTATTTAAGTCAGTAGTATACAGTGATATATTCTAGTTTTGAGCTAAGGTCAATATACCAATCAAACTCCTAGACTCTTGGTGTGACTATCACTTCAGTACTAACACTGGCAGTCATAGTTTATCAATCTCTATATCTCCTTCCTCTCATCACTATTCTATACCTTCTCATCTTCATCCTTCTGCTTTATCTTCAGTTAGTGCTGGACTCCAGCAGTTACAGTGCAATGCATTTATGACTATTTAGTTATCACCTGACATTTAGCTTGAGATTTCTCATGCTCCAGTCTAAAAGCCTTTGGCTCAGAACAATTTTTAAGAATATATCAAAAGAAAACTCTATTGCCTTCATCTTCACAGGCATATACCTGACAATTTCAGTAATTAATTTTATTTTTCACAATATCATATAAGCTTCATGAAAAAGAGAGTGATAAAGAAGAGAACTGAAAGAGTGGAAAACTCAGCAGCATATGGCTGCAACTTACAATACCATTTGGTCAGCTTTCTACACATCTTTAAGTTGAGAGAAGATCTACATCTGACTATCCAATCCAATCTCTGACACTATTCTCTTTGAGAGAATGGCCAGAAATCTCAGCTCTTTGATCATCAAGCAGAATATTATTGATAAGCTCATCCACTGGCTCAATGCATACAGCATTGAGGGGATAGAGTCTTATTTCTTCAAAACAATGAGTGACAACCCTTAGATTCTGAAAAGAGAGTACATCTATGTTGCAGAGTGGTGAACCAGAATAGTGGAAGAATCTACCAATATACAATCAGAAGCTTAGAAGCAGACAGCTGGAAGATATGTGATAACTTGGACCAGAGAAAGGTATATAATACCTTAGTATGTCAGAAGCCAACTGAGACTTTGTAGATGAATTATAGGTACAAACATGAGTACAGAATACCATCAAAGCAGCAAAAGGAGAGAGGAATATAGAAGCCTCAACCTCTTTTATGAGTACTCAGCATTGCTGCCACTCTTCTCAGGAGGACTCCTTGCTAATGCTGGATCAGAGAATGCCTCTTTGCCAAATCCACTAGTTTTAGCTGACTCTGCTCCATCAGCACCAACAGCCTCAGCCACACTGACAGAACCTTTGCCATTAGATCTGCACTATGATTGGTGACTATGATCATTGCTAAAACCAAGAAATCCAGTCTTGCTGCTATCTCCATATGGGCCACCACCTGACATCTCACCTTCTTGGCAGCCTAAGAGCATAGACCCATGGGGCAACCTCAAACCTATGATTGTAAGAGAACTACTAGTGTTTGAGGTCAAGAGCTTAAATCTCAATCAGTTCTTCAACTAGTATAAAGCATACTTTGAGGTCTATAGTATGTATTTTGCTATGAGTGCCAGTAGATTCAGCCTATATCAGATCATTTTCTGCTTATCAAAGTTTGAAGACAAAGCATACAAGTGGTGGAACCATCAGAAACCTCATCTCTATAATCAACTCACTGGACATTGGCAATATCCATCATACTCTGATTTCAAGCATGCAGTGACTAGCTGATTCAAGGAGGATGCAGAGATGAAACTCTGACAGATCAAGTGGAGGGCACTGAGACAGGCCAACTATAAGGACACTAAAGTGTTCTTTCAGAAGTTTGAGAAACTGGTATACCAGACAGAAAAGTTAGAGGACAGGTCCATCATACTAAAGCAGGTGGAGAATATGATCTGTGTCAATGTTAAGAATATGATTGCATCAGAGAATAATAATATTCTGACTATATACAAGGAATGGAAGCACTGAGTCCTATAGATAAACTATAACTACTATGTCAATATCACAGAAGAGAGTAGCTGTACTATGAGAATGGAAAATACTAAGATGATTGTGGCTGAATCACTCCAGGAGAGATCTGCACTGGCAGAGGGTGATAAAAAGACCTCAACCAGTGTAATATACAGAGATGCAGGACAGCCAATAGATATAAGTGCCTTTCACAAAGAGGAAAGATGTTTCAATTGTAGGGAGAAGAGATGCATGTTTCATGCATGCTTAAAATCCTACCATTCACATACTCTGTGTATTTGAGATTACTTTGCTTCTTTTTCTGTCATCTACCATTTGGAAACTTTCCTTTAAACATTGATGATAATCATATTCTTCTGCAATCATATTTATTAAAAGATCAGGATTAATATCTTATTTACAAGTAATAGGAGTAAATAGTAATATTGTTGCCACCATTGAAGTAATCATAGATGCAATAACTCTTTTACTAGTCTTTGCTGAGCCCACTATATTTGCTGCAAACTGAGCCATCAACAGTGAATCAATAAAAGTATAGTCAAGTGATAATCATCATCATCTATTTTGACTTTATATGCTGTCATCTTCTCTCTTTATGTTTATAACTCTTTTAGAAACTGACATATATATGCTCTATCAGGATGTTTCAAAGTGAGAAAATGTTGTTGAAGGCTGGTGTTAGAGTTAGTGAGGTAGTAGTGTAGATATGATGAATAAAAAAAAAAGATTCAGAAGAGAATGGATACTAGAATAAAACATCATAATATTAATCTTAGCATTATGGTTGAAAGCTGTGTTATTTACCTAAAATAAAATGTTGTAACATTACTATATAGATGATAAGTAAATACAGTTAAAGATAGATAGATATGGAAGATACTCACATCTCAGTGTTATGGTTGAAAGCTGAGATGTGCAGAATAGTGTGATATGCTAAAAAAGAAAATAATATCAAATAGATAAGTGAACATATTCATATCATACTATTCCTATATCTAACACACTCTCTCAAAACATATATCTGCAAACTTCTTGAATTTTGAATGAGCTAATGATTTCATGAGAATATTGGCAACCATGTTATCAGTTGGACAGTACATCAATCTGATGTGGCTTTGCTCAATGGTTTGCCAAATGAAATAGTACCAAACTCCAATATGCTTTGTTCATTCATAGAATACTGAATCCTTAGCAATAGAAAGTGCATTTTGACTATCAGAAAAGAGAATAGTAGGCTTTGTTGGATAAATAAAAGGGTTTGCAATGAAGATAGAGAGCTCTGAAAAGAGTTTGTAAAGCCATATCATGTTCTTTGATGCTGGTGTGAGTCCAACATATTCTGATTCACCAGTGGAGACAGTAACAATTGGTTGCTTTCTCAATGTCCACATAACAGTGCCTTGACCCATAAATAGGACAAATCCAGACATAGACTTTTGTCCAGGCTGGTTGGCATATGCTGCATTATGATAGCCCTTAGGACTGATGCCAGGACCACCAATTACAAGCTATTGATTACATATATTCTTGAGATAAAAGAGGACTTGAAATCCAGCTTTTAAGTGAGTTGAATATAGGTCTTTCATGAATTGTGATAATGCTGATACTGGATAGCTGATTTCAGGGTGAGATCCAACTGTGACATATATGAGAGATTCTAGCAGCTCATGATAGAGTGCTTTTTTATGTGGCATGATGAATTTCATGGATATAAAAAGTGAATCTAGGTTTAGATTAAGATTTGCTTCTATTGGCATTGCAAATAGTGCTATGTCCTGAACTCTGAATTGTTTTGTGATCTGGTCAATATAGGCTGGCTGTCTAACACTGATGGTGCGCTTTTCCCAGTCCTGAGTGATATGCATCTCCAAGAGCCAATGTATAGATCCAAGATCAACTAGCTTGAAATGTGAGCCTATTTTTGTTTGAATCAGCCTGATTCATTTTGAGAATCTGCAATGATAGTGAAGTCATCTGTGGCAACTGCAGTGATAGTATATTTGGTCTCTGATTCAATCTGGTAGAAAATGACCTTATCTGCATTGCTGACAGTGAATTCTAGAGAGATCATCATTGCCTTCAGAGTCTGGTACCAGCTTCATCCTGCTTGTTTTGTGCTATACTGATATTTGCACAGCTTGACACAAATGTTCTGGCCTTTGAGATGTTCTGGAATTGCAAAGAATTCTTTATATCTGTTTGAAAACTTGATATAGATTTTCTCAGTGATGTCAGCATGGAGATACACATTTTTAATATTGGCTTAGTCTATAATTGCATTTCAAAAGGCAGCCATAGAGAGTGGGATATAGAGAGTGGGAAGATAGACAACTGAAGCATAGGTGTCAAACTAGTCAATGCCTTAGATCTGAGAGAATCTTTAGGCTACAAAACAGGACTTAGCTTTTTTAGGCTTGTCAGTTTTATTTCATTTGACTTGGTAAACAAATCTTGTACTCATGATGTTTGCATTTATAGGAACATCTTCTCTTTTCATCATCTCTCATGCTTTCTTCTCACACTGCCTTATCTTTGCAAGTATTGACTTGTGTCATTCCCCTTTATCAGGACTATTCAGTGCCTCCTTCATAGTTACTGGTTTGACATCCACCATTATGGCATAGTCAACTGGTGAGTAGCTGTCTGGTTTATCATTATCATCTGATTCTAACTCATCTTCAAGGGCTGTTGCTGCAATTTCAGCTGTAGTGGGATATTTGAATAAGTCTGAGAGTGTGAGTTGACCAGGTTTCAGGGCTGCAGATCACTTGGGGCAGCTGAGTTGAGGGATAGGATCAGACTCTATATCTGTGAGTAGAGATTCAGGATGCTCTGGATAAGTTTCTGTGAGTGGTTTGTCTGGCAGATTTTTAAAGGATTTAGAAGCAGTTAATGACTTTGGGACAATAGAGTCAGTATCTTCATCCTCTCTCTCAACTATGAATAGTTCTTAAGTCAGATCATTCTTGTTGAAGTATACATCACATTCAATGCTGACTTTTTGCTTTTTGGACTAGTAAACTCTTTAGCCTTTGGCTTTAGTATCAATACTCATAAAACAAGTTTCAATAGCATGCTCCTCAAGCTTCTCTGGTGTCTTTACTCAAATCCAGCACTGGCATCCTCATGGGTGAAGACCTGAGATGCTAGACTTCCTGCTTGTTGCCATCTCAAATGGGGTTTTCTCTGATAGTATCACTTTTGTTGAGGTGCAGTTGTAGATCTATTCAGCATGCCAGTGAGCTTCAGTTTAGAGGTATTTTGGTAATCCTAAACTGATTAAGACAGCTCTAGTCATGTCCATCAGATAGCTATTTGACTGTTCAGCAATCCTATTTGACTGTGGGAAATCATATACATTTAGATGTTGAATAAGTTTCCTTTGATTTGAGGTACTGATTAAATTCTTCACTAGTGAATTCTCCTCCTCAATCCATACCAAGAATCTTGATAACCTCTATGCCTTGCTGGATTTTAATCCATATCTCATAATGTTTATATGATCTAAAGGTATCTAATTTCTTTAATAAGTATTCAGATTTCAATTTATGAGTGTGTAGGTCACAGAACATGTAGGTATAGTGAGCTTTCCCTAATGATGCCACAGACATTGGGCCTATCAGATCTCTAACAACCTTGTCACCACTATTTTTGATATATTCATATTGGCTTTTTTTTGGAAATAGCTTGTGCATTGCTTTGGTCTTTATACAGATCTCACAAAATTCTAGTTTGGAGTTAAGATCAAGCTCAATTCCTTTGATATGGCTATTGATGTATATGCAGCAAAGGGTGGTGTGACTTCAGTGAGCACAGATGTTGTATAGCTCAGTGATGTTCACCTTGAGCTTATCTGCTGTTATAGCAACATCTGGTTTGGCTGCTATAGCTTGCTGTGCATTTGGGATTGAGATTATGTATAAGCTACCAGCTTTAGTGATTTTTGCAATGGTCTTAGCATCTGGCTATAGTGTGCAGATATACATGATATAGTCAAAGGATTCAATATAAATGGAAAATCCAGCATAACTGACTTGTGAGAGTGATATAAGGCTGTAGGCCATTTTTAGTGCATGATATGTATTTCAAAAACTCACAATGATGGGTTTCTGACCCTTTTTCATGGAAAGTGGTAGTCAAAGATCTTCTTTTTCTATTGCATAGAAAACTTGGCCATTTGCAGCTTTGATGAGCTTTGATTCAATTTTGGTATAGTTTTTAAACCTCTAACATTCAGATGAGTATGTTTTCAATGCTCCACAATCTGCTAATGCTATAACATTCTCCTCTTTTGCCATATGGGCATCATTCTCAGCTCTATAGTCAGATGTGTATATCAATGCCACATTATTGTGATCATTGTCATCAGCTATGATGGTGATAACATGTTCATTATCACTCTCATCAATAGCTGCAGATGCTGACTTCTTTATCTTTTTCTTTCCTCTTAGCTTTATTCTTTTTCAAAGCTGAGTCTTGTTCTGCCTTTCCACCATCTTTGCACCAACAATCTGTGATGAGATGGTCAGTTTTACCATATGCTGGGTTTGTGCATTTGAGATAAGATTGATCAGGTCTTTTCTTTGACTTCTCTCCAGAGCTCTGGCCCTTCTCTTTGCTCTGTCATTGAGCAGACATTGCTATGTTTTCAGCAGTGGCCTTCAATGCTGTTAAGCTCAAGTGGCATGTGACCTAAACACATGATAAGTAGGCATTATATCAAGTTCATACAGTTATGCCTAAGTTCACTATATATGTTCATACAGTATTGTATCTGAAGGTCAATACAAGTCAGCTCAAGATAGAATGGTGAAGAATAAACTTTAGCTCAAAGCTGTGAATATACAGTGAGAGCTATATTACTTATATACTATTTGAGTCTGAGTTAAATATGTATCTACTAATTGTGTGTTTCTATACTATGGTGCTCATTGTCCTTGAGCATTACTACTATCTACAAAAGAGTATTGTTTATCATCAAGAGCAATGTCACTATTTGAGGACAATTGCTGCCTTGGCCTATTATAGTGACTAAGCCTGTCCTATGGTCCTAAGTGCTAGTGCTAAGCACTCTGACTAATCAAAAATAGGAGTTAATTAAGAAAAGAAAAGAGAAAATCATAACATTACCCTCCCTTTAAGACTATTGTCTCAATAGATCAATTTAAAGAGAGTTTATAATTATAAATGGCATCAGCAGCATTTATATGTCATTTTTTTACCCACTGGTTAGATTCAGGACTATAGCCCTTTCAACTGATGAGATAGTCAACAGTTGTTTTTGACCCACCACTATAAATGTGGACTTTGCAGAGTTGATGATTGAGCACATGGTCAACTTTATAATGTTCTTCATTATCGACATAAACAGGTGCTGGTGCAGAGGGATATTCTTGGTTTGGGAAGATGAGAGTGACATAAAGAGTAAAGAGAGTTTTGTTAAAGACATTATAGATGTGCCAGCCTGTTGAGAGATGGATTTTGTAGGCAGAAAGGCAGATCTTTGCTATAATGGGGAATGAGCCTGTATATTTGTCCACTAACTTCCTCTTGGAGAATGGAAGATGAAGATTGGAAGTGTTGAACCAGATATTGTCATTGATGGTATACTAGTGTATGAGATAGCAATGTTTATCATATTGCACTTTCATGGATGCTGTGATTTTATCAAGTGTAGTCTGAGTTTCTTTATAGATCTTGGCCATAATAGCAGTGAAATTCAAAGAGGCAGATGTCATGATGTGTTGGTGTTTCATGTGTGTGATATTGAGATGTTAACCATAGTTGACAAAGAAGAGTGTCTTCTCTGTGGCAGAGTGAACACAGTTGTTGTGTTGAAATGCTGTCAGTGCAAGCTATTCAACCCAATCATCTTGTTGATAGTTAATAAATATGCAGAGATATTTTTCAATCTTCTGGTTTACTCTCTTTGTCTGCCTATCAGTCTGAGGGTGGTATGCCATGGAGACATTACTGCAGATATTTAGGAGTCAATATAGGTTGTCAAGAAATTTCAACATGAATTGGGATTTCCAGTCAGAGATGATGGCTTATGGCATGCTGTATTTTGCATAGACTTTATTGTAGAAAATCTTTATCTATCCTTCTGATGATAACTCTGTTGAGCATGCAATTAAAATGATAGCCTTCAAGAATCAATTAATGATGACAATGATCACATCATAGCCACTGTGGTCCAGGAGGCTGATAATCATATCAACTGAGATGTGGATCCAGAGTGCATTTGGGACTTTGTTTGGATGAAGTGGTGCTGCTTATGATTGAGTTGAGATTTTCATCCACCAATATGTTTCACATCCTTTTATATACTTCTCCACATTCTGTCTCATCTTCAGCCACTAAAATTCCTGTAGAACAAGTTCTTTGGTCTTTGCAATGTCTAGATATCCTGCCATCATGTGATCATGGCAAGTGGTGATGATTTCACCATGAAGTTGATGGTCACATGAAATATAGATCTGCCTATCATAATAGATTAATCCATCCTCCTTTATCATCCTCTGTTTGTGATTGAGTGATGGAACAATCTACTAATCCCATTGATTGGGATTCTATATCATGCTTTTGATCTATTCATAAATCTCCTTCTCTATTGGCATAATCACTGGCTTCAGTAATGTTACCTCATCATTGTTTTTTCTCCCTTGATCATGGTCTGCTTATCAGCTCAGGAGGTCAGCCTTCTTGTTTGCTGATCCTGTCTTGTGATATAGAGTATACTGGTATTCAGATAGTTCTGTAATCCAGCATGCCTGTTGCTGATTAAGTTTCTGTGGGAGTCAAAAGTATCAGAGATTTTAGTGGTTGGTCTAGATTTTGAATGTCTGGACTGCTCTGATTAGATAGTGATGCCATTGCATGAAAGGCCAGCATGATGGCTAAAAGCTCCTTGTCATATATCTCATAATTCCATTCCATGACAGTGAGTGCCTTAGAGAGAAAGGCTACCAATCATCACTTTTCATCCTGTTTCTGAGAGAGTACCACATTAATCATTTCTTCACTCAAATCTGCTTCCACTCTAAACTTTCTGTTCTGTATCAGTATCACCAGGACAATGTCCTCTGCAAGTCACCATTTGAGGTCATCAAATGTGGTCTGTTAGAAGGGTCTCCAAACTCAGGAGGCATTACCTGTGAGTTGGATCATCAGGCAGACAATTTTGCTGTAGTCACAGATGAATCATTGGTAGAAGTTAGTGAATTCTAAGAAGGATTGTAGTTTCTTCTTTTTTGTTGATATTGGCTATTCTATTACTCCAGCTACCTTGATCAGATCCATTTGTATGCTTCCTTCACTGATAATTACTCTAAGGCACTCAGTTTTCAGAACCTTGAATTCACACTTCTCTACTTTGAGGAATAGCTTATGCTTCCTCATCAGGGCCAATACTTGCCATACAAGCCATTGGTGCTCTTCCTTATCCCTTGACATGTTGAGAATGTTATCAAGATATATTGTGATCTTCCTGATGGCAATGAGATCCTTGAAAATATTATTTATCATCCACTGAAAGGTTTCTGGAGAATTGGTGAGACCAAAGAACATTATGGTTGGTTTGAAGAATTCTCAGTTTGTCCAGAATGCTGCTTTCCACTCATCTCCTTCCTTGATTTGTATATTGTTATACCTCTACCAGACATCCAGCTTGGTATAGTATCAGACTTCTGTTGGGCTCAAGCTGCATATGATCTAAACATGTGATAAACTGATATGGATTTGCATTTGAACCTTTGCATCAGAGTTCACTTGTTGTGTCTAGTTGATCAAGTGCTTCAAGGCTTTATAGAATAGCTCAAGAGTAGAATGAGAATGAATAAACTTTAGCTTGAAGCTGAGGTTATATCAGCAAGAGCTATCCTACTTATATACTGTACACTGTCAGATTAAATATAACACTATCTATTGTGTGTTTCTAAGTTCTTATGCTTATTGTCCTTGAGCATCACTACTGTCCACAAAAGATTGATTATGCATTGTCAAGGGTTCATCACTATATTGGAGGATAATGATAAATTGGCTTGTTGTGATGACTAAGCCTCTCCTACAGCCCTAAGCACTGATCTAGGCATCTTGACTAAGCATAGATAAGGATTAAATACAGAGAAAAGTAGAAAAATTGTAACATTACTCTGTCCTTAAGACTATTATCCTGATGGTTTAATTTAGAGATAATTCATAGTTGTGTATAGTGTTGTCCACATTCATGTGCTTCTCATTTATCCACTGGTTTGATTCAGGTCCATAACTCTTTCAGCTAATGAGATAGTCAACTGTTGTAGTAGTCCTGCTGCTTTTGACTCTGATTTTGCATAGTTTGTGGTTCAATATTTGATCAATTTTATAGTGTTCTTCATCATCAATTAGGTCAGGTGAGAGTGGAGTGGTCATTCCTGATTAGAAAAAGCCAGAGCAATAAAGAGAGTGAGGAGAGTTTTGTTAAAGACATTATGGACCTTTCAGTTGATTGGAAGCCATAGTTTATATGCTGAGATGCCAACCTTTGTGATAACAGTGAAGAGGCTAGTGCATTTGTCAGCAAGCTTTTATTTTGGGCAAGAGAGATAAAGGTTTGTGATGTCTAATCACACTTTTCTTATGATTTTTTCACTTTTTATCTTATTATTTGAGAGATTAACCCCTATCTTTACTTAGTCAGAGTGCTTAGCCAGCACTTAGGACTGTGGGACCTGGGCTTAATCATCACAAGCCCAGTTGGTTATTGTCCTTCAACACAATGGTAACTGTTTGATGACAGACAATACCCTTTTGTAGGTAGCTTAACAACACTGGACAAAATGCTTTATAATGCCAGAATGCACAATTAGATAGTTATATCTATAGAACAGATGATGACTAGTATATAAGTAGTGTAGCTCTCACTGTAGTATCCTCAGCTTTAAGCTAAAGTTTTATTCTTTACTATCTTATCTCAAGCCAATCTAAAGACCTTGCAATATAGAGCCATATAACATATCAAGTGAACTCTGACATCATTGCCTGAAGTGCAAGACAGTGTCAGTTTATCATGTGTTTAGATTATATGTCATTTGGGCTTAACAATTAGCTTGAAGCTTTTAGCTTCCCTTTTTCAAGCCCAATCATGCTGAGAAACTGAATGTCCCTTGCCATCAACTCTGCTGATCCAAATTTCACTCATGAGTTCTTCAAACTTCTTGCTTCTATCATTGGAACTTTATTAGGATTATTGGTGATCATACAGCTGTGCTGTGGATGCCAATCAATCACCACCTGAGCTATCTGACATTACCAAGAATTTCAGCATATTCAACATATCTTATAGAATATCATCTCTGACCTCCCCCTTCACAACATTCCTCCCTCTATCAGACAGTCCTTCCAGCCTCAGGAAGAATCTATATCTGAAACCATCTCTAGAAGCATATCTCAAGAACATCCTAGAGAAGAAACACACAGATATTCCTTCTGACCTCTGATGGCTATTATCAGAGATGATAGCAACTCCTGGGCCATCAGATTCCAAAGACTAAGATCTGACATGCCAATTCCATGCATTGAGCACATGAATGTCTCCAGCTATGTCCCTATGATGAAGGCCACCCTCTCAACTGCATCCTCCAAGCCTGGCATTGGACACCATGCCAGAGACTCTCTTGATGTCACTAAGATGGCTCAAAGGAGTAGAAGTACCTTGCCTAATGATGGACATGAGTCTCTATATACAACACTGACCAGAAGTGGAGAGAGTTTTTCTGCTGAGCTTTATATTGGAAACCAGAGTACTAACAGCAAGAGAGGAAGAACAGGCATCATCAGAACTGATGATGTATTCTTTACTGACAATAGCAACAAAGAAAGATACTGGTAGACTGCAGCAGCAGCTGTCAACTGAATGGAATGCTATGCAGCTTGCAGAGCTGGCCACATATGAATGCCATCAGGTGTATCACAACCAGCTAATCTCATCAATCCAGTCCTCCTCCGAGAGAATGAAATACAATATACTGACTCCCTTGCCAAATACCTTGTGAAGCAGGCACATATTGAGCATGAAGAAGTATGAGAGAATATCTTCTTCAGATGCTATTTCTGAAATAGAGAGACCACCAAATAGAGAATGGACTCTGAGAGCTCTTACATCAGCACTTCTGAAATTGAGTACAACTATAGTGCTTCTGACTCCTCATTCTAGGAGTCTAGCACCTCTGCCCCCTCTAAGCCCAACCCATAGGTGGTACCCCTCAAAGGCATTATCTATGTAGACAATGTCCACTGATAAGCATCACTTGACTTTGACAACAATCATCTATTATTCTATAGGACTGACTCAATCACTGACACCAATGATATCCTAGTCCAGGAAGGAGACCTACAAAGTATAGGAGGAGACCTTGGGGGTGATGACAAGCACATTGACCCTACTGGAGACCTCCAGTGAGTTCTGGATGGATGTATCACAATGCTCTTCCTCTGACCTTGCTTCTACTGAAACTTCTACTAATATTGCAGAGTAATGGTGGCAGAAACAGCAAGGTGAGAGACCAAGGAGCAGCAATGAGGAAGATAAGTGTCTTCTCCTTGCTCCAGACCTAGCGATGCTGGACTCAGTACCCAGCAGCAGCAGCAGCAGCAGCAGTCAGGCTGATCTGGACATCTATGACCTGTGTGACAGTTTTCTCTTCAAGAGAGATGAGGGTGAGATGGATGATAAGAAAGAGAATGGAGAACTGAGGAAAGAGGATCCTCTCACTGAGTGAGAGAGTATGTTCACACAATATCTGATGGAAGAAGAATTGAGCAGAAGAGTGCAGGAGACATGCTAGGAGGAGTTCTTATGACTGTACTGGGAAGGTACAGCCACTTTATAGACAGATAACATCTGGTTGGTGTTGCCTATGGGACAAAGGTATACTGCCACTGACAGAGTCAAGCACACAGATATTCTCCAATATGTAGCCACCAAGCAGGCTATTTTTATTTATAACAAAAAATATTTAGGATTTTAATTAGCACTGTTACTGGCATATAAGTCAAAGTTTGACATTGGACCAATGCTGTGGATACTGAGCATCACATCCAGTTGAGCTATATATACAGCACCCTTGATTTGGACCACTTTCTCTCAATACATGTTCACTACCTCAGCTGTCTGCAGTATAGCATCTCAGCTCACACAAAGCCAACCCAGGCTGAGGAATCCCTATCAACACCTGTGGGCCCAGCTGACATGCTGACCATTTGCCAGACAGCCTCCATCTGACAAAGCTGAAGGGAGTGGAAATGCCTCAGAAGATGCAGAAGAAGATGACTCTAAAGTGGTGGAATTAGGGTTCACCATCGAGAACAGGCACATTGTGTGCAAGAAGGCACTGCCATTAGGGAGTCCCATTGCTAATAACAGCTTTCTCTATTCATTCCCAGGATCTCCAACAATCTGGAATATCCTGTTCTTCAGTGGGATCCCAAACCTGATGACTGCTCTGGCAGCTGATACAGCAGTCATCAACTGCTGACCAGACCTTTTATAGAAGCCCTATCCCTTCAAAGGAGCCTCTGATGACATTGATCACTTTCTCATCAATTGCAATCAATACTTTCAAGTATATATACTTTTCTTCATGTTTGATATGTATAAAGTCAGGTTTGCCACCACCTATCTTGAGGACAAGGCAAAAATATGATGGGTACTTCTTGCCCCCACATTCTAGTCAACCACAAGACAACATCACTGATATCCCTTGTAGCTAGTATTCAAACAAATAGTGATTAACAAGTTTACTGATCTAGTAGTCCAAGAAGTACACAAGCAGAAGATGAAGGAGTACAAGATGAGCAATAAGCCAGCCACTGAATACTTCAACAGGTTAAAGTGACTCAGCAAACTCACTGAGGTCTAGGATGATATTGCAGACACAGGATAGATGGTCAAGTACATAAAGATGGGAGCATCACCCTCCTATCTGAAGATTATCTCAGATATCAGACATGGTATCCTGAAGGGATATGACAAATGAAAGGCCTGCATCATTATCATATACAGGGAGAGACAGTGACAAAAGACTGAGTCAATGACTTTGACCTCATCAGAACAGAAGCAACAGGGGCAGAGAGTGAAAAATACCCTCTCCAGCTCAAATATATCCACCAAGCCCAGCAGCTCAACTCTAACTTCCTTATATGACAAGAAGAAAACCAGTACAGGCATGACATTTACTGGAATGAGTAAGCCTATAGATGTGAATTGACTCAAGAAGAAGGGTAAGTGCTTTAATTGTAGCCAGAAGGGCCACATAGCATGAGACTGTTCACAGAAGAAGAATAAGCACATCTGAGAAGACTTACAGGCACTGATCACTGAGTTACAGAAGAAAGAAAAAGACCTTGGACCAGAGATAAAGGTCAAGGAGGTAAAAGGCCAGGCTGAGCAGTGAGTGATTCCACTGACTTGGCCAGAACAAAGAATGGTGTGTCACAAGCAGATGCTGGGTGGACTGATTCCATCTCTGTAGTACCATCTATGTCTAAATTATGCATGCATTCAAATATACCTGACTTCACTGCTCAAAAATAAGAATTGTCTAAGAAAACAACTCAACTGCCTATAGGCTGAACAGGAGCAGTGAGCACCACTAGTTGGCTAAAGCCATTCGACACCAAGTGGACTCAGTGAGCTATCAAGGACATGAAGGATGAAGCCATGATAAAAACCATGCTCAGGAACTGAGTCCACAAAACCTGAGCCAAAGAAGTGGTCAATGAAGTAATAGAGAGGATAAGGAAGGCAGAATGCTGTTAAGCCTTGGAATGGCTTAATGGGCTCTGAGAACCATGGAAATTTATCTGATGATCCAAGACCTCAGGCTGAGACCTTCTGGCCAAAGCTCAGATTGAGATGCTCACATCTCAGAGTGTTTATACAGTAACCACTCTGATTGACAGTGGCTGTATAGGCAGCTCCATCAATTATGCTTTTGTCACTAAGCACAATCTACCCACTTAGGTCACAGCAGCTCTGATCTCAGTCTATAGTGCAGACAGCACCAAGAACCAAGCTGGTTCAATTATTGAATTTGTGGAGCTCAGACTCACAATCAGTGACCATTCTGAAAGAATTGACTTAGCCATCACCAATCTAGAGACTAAGGAGATTTTTCTTAGCTATGACTAGCTGATTCACTACAACCTGTTGATTAACTGGAAGACCAGATAAATCACATTCATCTGATGTTGGTGCCAGAAGATTCTATTTGAACTCTCTGATGAAGATCTGGAAGATTGGTGGGATGAGGAGATAGAGGACAGTGAAACTATTCTCACAGTTGATCTGCAAAAGGCCTTATACATCTGTGCCATACATCACACCAATGACTTGGCTGCAAAGGCCAATGCAGAAAAGGAGAACAAGACATTTGAGAAGATAGTGTCTGAATGAGCATAGGATTATCAGGACCTGTTTGATAAAGAAAGCTTTAATAAACTACCTGATCCAAAACTATGGGATCATGCAATCAAGTTGATCCCAAATGCTAACACTAATTTGGATTGCAAGATGTATCCACTTAACAACAATGAGCAACAAGAGCTTGATCAGTTTCTGGAGAAAAACCTCTCCAGTGGATGAATTAGGCTATCAAAGTCTCTGATGGTCTCCCCTTTCTTCTTTATCAAGAAGAAAGATGGCAAGCTCTGGCTGGTGCAGGATTACTGGAAACTCAATGAAATGATGATCAAGAATCATTATCCACTTCCACTAATCTCTGAACTAATAGACAAGCTCTGTAGTGCCCAATACTATATCAAGTTGGATGCCTGATAAGGCTATAATAATATGCACATCAAAGGAGGTGATAAATGGAAGGCTGTCTTCCACACTAACTGAAGGCTGTTCAAGCCTATAGTTATATTCTTTGAACTCACAAATTCACCAGCAACCTTCTAATAGATGATGAATGATATATTCAAAAATCTCATCACTATGGGAAAGGTCACAATCTACTTGAATGATATTCTTATCATGTCTAAGACCAAAGAGGAACACCAACAGCTAGTACAACAAGTACTAGCTCTTATGAGGAAGCACCAACTATTCCTCAAGGCTGAGAAATGTGAATTCAAGATACTCAAGACCAAGTATCTCAGAGTCATTATCAGCAAAGAAAGCATTAGGATGGACCCTGTCAAAGTAGCAGGAGTAACAGAGTGGCCAGAACTGACTAAGAAGAAGGAAGAAGGAATTACAGTCCTTCCTCAGATTCATGAACTTCTACTGACAGTTCATCTGAGACTACAGCAAGGTGGTCCAACTGATGATCCAACTAACCAGCAATGCACCATGGGCCTAGAGCTCAGCCTAACAATTGGCATTCAATGATCTTAAATGCTGACTAGTGGAGGATATAGTTCTCATCATTTCAACACAAGATGGAAAATTCTGCATAGAAGCCAACTCCAGCAAGAGTACCATTGGAGCTATACTCTCTCAGGAACAAGAGGGCCAATGGTACCCAGTCATGTTTCTATTGAAAACACTAACCATCACAGAATGCAATTATGAGATATACAATAAGGAATTACTCACAATAATGCTCACCCTGGCTGAATGGTGACATTATCTCATCAGATTAGTTCAGACTTTTGAAATCTGAACTAATCATCAAAACCTCCAATACTTCTAAGTACTACAGAAGCTAAACCACCAACAGGCCTGATGGGTTATAGAATTATTGGAATATGACTATATGCTGCACCATAAAGTGAAAGCAGCCAACAAGAAGGTGGATCTGTTGAGTAGGAGGGCAGATTATGACCAAGGAGGAAATGACAATAAGGAAGTTGTTCTGCTCAAATCCAAACACTTTTGTGCTATAGTCATGCTAACCAAGGAGGAAATTCATGAATGAATCAAGAGTGTGACATGAGACACTCAGAAATGGGACCAGCAAATGACCCCATCACTCAATCATGAATGAGGCATGAAGAAGGAGAAAGAAATGATCTATTATGATGGATAGATTTATATTCCCTGAGACTAGACACTTTATGGCAAAATAATAGCCACATGTCATGACCATGTGACTGCTGGACACCCAGGGATTGCCAAGATGAAGGAACTGATACTATGGGAGTACTGGTGGCCCAAGATGGGCCAAGACATAGAATAATACATCAAAGCATGCAAGACTTGCCAATGATGATATACAGGCTACATATCCAGCCCTATAATTTGCAAATTCTGCATAACACACTAAAATATGCTAGTAACTGAGAATCATTAGCCAGTAGAGGACTATGGCTGAGGCTCTGAGCTGATAGTCATGCTAGTCATCAATACTAAGTCCAAAAAGGGACTTTGTAAAAATAACATGGCCTAAGGATAAAAATCCTAAGTCAGGTTTGAACTTAGAAAAGGTTCTACACTACACCTTGGAAAATACTAAGTCCAATTTGGACTTAGAAATGATACCTCAAATAAGGCCAATTCTACATGCCACTAAGACAAGTATATTCTAAGACAGCTAGAGGTATAATACCATAGCCAGTTGTGGAGTATTGAGTAAAGATAGCATCATCCAGGAGCAGTAAGAAGAGAGACCCAATGATCTGTGGCTAGCACTCTGAGTTTTGACTGAAATGCCTAAGTCCAAATTTCCTAGATATCAGGTGACCTAAGGGACTTAGAATTGAGAGGAATAGAGTGGATAGGATTGGTTGACCAGGCCTGATTGATCGAGCTACTAAGAATAACTCAGAGGATTAAAACTCTGGGTAGATAGAAAGGAGTTAGATACTCACAGGCACTGTAGGCTTAAAATAAAGCTGTGTGGTCATCAGGCAGATCTGGGCGAGCCTAAGAGAGTCCAGAAGTGCTCCCATTCCAGAATAATGGCATGATTCTACTTCAAACAGGAGAAATATTATTTTGAATGCTTTATTTATAGATTCTGTATCTGTTGTTGATGTATAAAAGAAGGGAATGGAGGGGAAATAGCAAGAAAGCGACCCACCCCCATGTTCAGGCCTTCTAGCCCACTGTAGCTAGTCCCTGGAACAATGGATTTTGAGTTCTGCTTCGACTTAGTGATTTATTTAAGTTGCTTTGTCATTTAGAGAGGATTGGATTGGAATAATAACTGTATTTTGGATTTTGGATTAATTTGAGTTCCAAACTATAAGGGTTTCAGCATCAGAATACAAGTTCTTCAGTTTTGAGGACTGCTAGCCAGCCAAGAGTGCAGCTAGTCAAGCCTAAGTGCTTGATAGACTTAGTATTTGGGTTTTGGAATATTCTAAGTTGATTTGGAGTGCAATTTGGCATTGATTCTAAGTCCTAATTATACTTAAACATTGCTATAAACTACTCTCATGAGTATTGCATCTTTGAAAGCAAGATAGAGTTGAATAACTGTCTTTATTGACTGTTTCTTTAATTTTACTTAAGACTGCAAGAGTGCTTCTATCATACTCAAAACAACTGACCTCAACTGTATTTGGTGATTGTGTATTGAGTGGTTAGGTGTTGGTGTTTGAGAGTTCATTCCTCATTCACCTCTCTTAGTCATTTAGCTGTCACCAAGCACATCAGCAAGCTGTCTTAAATATTATATGAGTCATAACTAATAATAATACTATCTATTGTGTGTCATTGAGTCCTCTGTGCTCATTGTCCTTGGGCATTGCTACCATACATAAAAGACTGATTGTGCATCATCAGCAATGCTGTTGCATCGAAAGATAATAATGAACTTGGCTAGTTGTGATGACTAAGCCTTATCCCATGGTCTTAAGCACTTGTGTTGGTGCCCTGACTAAGCATAAATAGGGGTTAATCATAGAAAATAAGAAATAGAAATAGAAAAATTATAACATTACCCTCTCCTTAAGACCATCATCCTGATGGCTTAATTTAGGGATAATTTATATTCATGTATAGTGTCATCCACATTCATTAGTTGTTCATTAACCCATTGGTTGGATTCCAGTCCATATCCTTTTCAGCTAACCATTGTTGTTGTTCCTCTGCCCTTCACTCTGATTTTCATGAGTTTATGATTCAGGACTTGGTCAATCTTATAATGTTCTTTATCATTGATTAGTTCAGGGGGTGGCAGCAGTGGTCACTCTTGATATGGGAACACCAGTGTGATATATAGAGAGAGTAATGATTCATTGAAAGTGTCATGTATTTTTCACATTGTTGGGAGAAGGAGTTTGTAGACAGAGAATCTGATTTTGTTTATAATATAGAATGGACCAGTCCATTTGTCAGCTAACTTGTGCTTTGGGCATGGCAGATGGAGGTTTGTCATGTTGAGCCAAACCTTATCATTGGTGTGGTATTTATATGCAGGGTGGCAATATTTATCATACTGTTTTTTCATGGTTGTTGCAGTCTTTTTAAGGGCCATTTTAGTTTCTGAGTGGATTTTTGCCATTGTGATGGCAAAATCTGTTGATGCAGGTGTGGTGGTGTGATGATGTTCAGTTTGCATGATGTTTGAGTGTTGGCCATAGTTGACAAAAAACAGTATCTTTTCTGTGGCTGAGTGCATACAGTTCTTGTGCTGAAAGGCAGCAAGAGCTAGCCATTTCACCCAGTCATCTTGTCAATAGTTTATGAAGAGATGAAGGTACTTCTCCACCTCTTGGTTGGCCCACTCTGTTTGGCCATCTGTTTGTGGATGATATGTGGTAGATGCATTTTATTTGATATTTAAAAGGTGATAGAGATCATCCAAGAATTTGGAGATGAATTGGGGTTCCCTGTCTGAGATGACCACTTGGAGCATACTATATTTAGCATACACTTCATCATGCAGGATTTTCACCCATTCTTCAGAGGTTAACTCTATGAAACATGTGATCAGGATGATGGCTTTTAGGAAGTGATTGACTATGACAATGATGGCATTATAGCCATTATATTCTAGTAGACTGGTTATCATATCTATAGAGATATGAGTCCAGGGGGTCATTGGGACTTTATTCAGATAAAGTGGTGCCATGCAGAGTTGTGTTGATGACTTACTCCATTGGCACACCTCACATGCCTTGACATATTGGATAATGTCATTGCCTATTTTGGGCCACCAGTATTCCTGTAATATGAGTTCCTTTATCTTAGTGATGCCAGGATGACCAGCAGTTACATGGTCATGGCAGATGGCAATGATCTCACTCCTTAATGCATGATCCCTGGGGATATAAATTTGCCCATTATAGTGGATCATGCTACTTTCTTTCATCATGCCTCACTCATGATTGAGAGACAGAGCAATCTGTTGATTCCATTTGTGATTGTCACAAGTGGCACTTTTGATTTGTTCATGAATCTCCTCCTCTGTCAGCATGATCATAGCCTGAAAATATTCAGACCTAAGTAGTGTGACTCCTTCATTGTTGCTCCTGCCTTGGTTGTGGTTAGCTCATTGACTAAAGAGGTCTGTCTTCTTATTTGCCATTCCTGCTTTGTGATGAAGAGTATATTGATATTGACTGAGTTCAGTGACCCATCAGGCTTGTCAGTGGTTTAGTTTTTGCAGTTGTCAGAAGTATTGAAGATTTTGATGATCTGTCCAGATTTCAAAAATCTCCATGGCTCTAATTAGATAATGTCACCATTCTTCTAGGGCAAGCATAATGGCAAGCAACCCCTTGTCATAGATTTTATAATTCTATTCAGTGGCTATAAGAGCCTTTAATAGAAATATGACAGGGTGCCATTTTCCCTCCTGTTCCTGAGACAAGACTGCACCAATGGCTCCTTCACTTGAGTTAGCTTCAATGCAGAATCTCCCTTCTTGTGTTAGGATAGCAAGAATGACATCTTTGGCCAGTTGTCATTTGAGATCATCAAATGTGAGCTGTTGAGAAGGTCCCCATGCTCAAAGGGCATTTCTGGTCAGCTGAGTCATTGGACAGACTACTTTGCTATAGTTTCAGATGAACCATCAGTAGAAATTCATGAATCCCAAAAATGACTGAAGTTTCTTTTTTCTGGTGGGCTCCAGCTATTCAGTGACACCAGCAACTTTAATGGAATCCATCTATATGCTCTCTTCACTGATGATCACCTCAAGATACTCAGTTTTGAGTATCTTGAACTTGCACTTTTCTGCCTTGAGAAACAGTTTATGCTTCCTCATTAGAGCTAGTACTTGTCATACTAGCTTCCAGTGTTCTTCTTTTGTTTTTGACATGATCAAGATGTTGTTGAGATAGATTGTGACTTTGCCAGTGGAGATGAGATCCTTGAAAATGTCATTCATCATCCATTGGAAAGTGGCAGGAGAGTTGGTAAGTCCGAAGAACATTACTGTTGGTTTGAATAGCCCATGATTCATTTGGAAGGTGGTCTTCTATTCATCACCTTTCTTGATTTGGACATTGTTATATCTCCAATGAATGTCAAGCTTGGTGTAGTATTTAGCTTCCCAGAGTTTATCTATTAGTTCTAAAATTAGAGGAAGAGAATATCAGTTTTTGATTGTCATCCCATTGAGTTTGCAGTAATCTTGGACTGGTTGGAGTTTGCCATCCTTCTTTTTAATAAAGAAGAACAGTGATGCTATAGGAGATTTTAATGGCTGAATTCTCTCACTGGACAAGTTCTCATCCAAAAACTTGTTGAGTTCCTGTTGCTCATTATTCCTGAGAGGGTAGATTTTGCAATTGAGATTCACATTGGCATTTGGGATAAGTTCAATTGCATGATTCCATGGCTTGGGTTCAGGGAGTTCATCAAAACTCTCCTTCTCAAATAGGTTCTTAAAGTCTCATGCTCACTCTGGCATCATCTCTTCAAACATCTTCTCCTGCTTCTGCTCATTCACCTTGGCTGCCAGGTTATTAGCATAGTGTATGGCCCAGATATGAAGCTCTTGTTGTATATCAATGGTGAGGATGGCCTCCCCATCCTCTATTTCCCTGTCCTATCAATCCTCAGGATCCTCATCAGAGAGTTCAAATGGCAGCTTTCGACATTTGCACCAAGTGAATATCATTTTTCCAGTCTTCCAGTTGGTGAGCAGATTGTGCCTAATCAACCAGTCATGTCTGAGGAAAATTTCTTTGGTGCCTAAGTCAGTTATAACCAGATCTATTCTTTTGAAGTGATCTCCAATTGCAAGCCTCAGTTTGACAAATTCAGTGATCAAACCAGCCTGATTTTTGGTTCCATCAGTATTATAGACAGGTATTGGGGCTGCAGTTGCCTGAGTGAGAAGCTGGTGCTTGTTGACAAAAGCCCAGTTGATTGAGCTGCCAGTGCAGCCGCTGTTGATTAATGCAGTTACTGCATAAGTTGATTGAGATGTAAGCATTTCAATCTGTGCCTTTGCTAGTAAGTCCTGTCCTGGCATCCTGGCCTGTCAGATGAATTTTTTAAGTCCTCAGAGTTCATCAAGCCACTCTAGAGCCCTACACTGTTCTATCTCCTTCATTCCTTTGATCATTTCATCAACCACCTCCTCAGTTCAGGCTTTGTGAACCCAGTTCTTGAGTATGACTTTTGCCACAGATTTATCCCTGGCATCTTTGATGGCTTGCCAGATCCATTCAGTGTCAAATGGTTTGAGCCAATGGATGGGGTTCTCTATCCCCATTCGGCCTTATAGTGTTTGAGTTTTTTCTTGTAATTTATCAGTGTGCATGGTTGATAACTGGGGTATATTCAAATGTGTAGATAAGTCAGGCATATTCATAACTATAGAGGAACTATTAGTTTAGTTATTGGTCACTAGTTGCACACCATAAAAGTCCTTGGCCAGCCCAGTGGAATCACTCACTGGCTGGTTCTGTCTTTTACTTTTTCTACTTTGGTTTCCACACCAAGTTCCTCATCTTCTTTTTGTAACTCACTAATTGGCACTCTGATGTCTTCACAGGTTTATTTCTTCTTCAGACAGTCTTTTGCCATATGACCTTTCTGTCCACAGTTGAAACACTTGCTCTCCTTTTTCATACAGTCTATGTTTATTGGCTTCTCAGTCCCTGTATAAATTGTTCCAGTCCCAGTCTCCTGCATACTATAGGTTGGGGCTATCAAGAATCCTGATGATTTCCCAGCAGTTGTCTCTGATGGCTTGGCATTGTTCAGGGTTGGTAGTGTCAACTTCTTCAGGTAGTCTTGCAGAGTCAATTGTTCCACTTTCTGCCTTTGTCATTCCTTGTACATCTTGATGATCCTTTCTTTTCATTTGTTGTAGCCAACTGGTATCAGAGCTTTGATACCAATCACTGAGATCATTGTGACATAGAAGGAAGAGACTCCTCTCTTGAGGGCCTCAACTATTTGTCTATTGTTTGTCATATCATCTCTGATTTCAGCAAGCTTCATGAGCCTCTCCAGCTCATTGAAGTAGTCCATTGCCATCTTATCACCTATCTTGTACTTCTTGATCTTCTGTTTGTGTATCTCTTGTACTGTAGGGTCAATGAATTTGTCATAGAGCATTTGCTTGAAAACTAATCATGAGGGATACTAGTAATGCTCTCTGATAGAAGATCGGAAGCTGGGTGAGATCAACACCCACTATGTCTTGGCCTTCTCTTTAAGATAGAAAGCAGTGAAGATGACCTTATTCATATTAGTTCTAAGATATCTGATATAAACCTTGAAGTATTGTTTGCAGTCAACTAGAAAGCAATCGATGTTGTCAGAGGCCCTCTTAAAGAGACAGAGTTTGTGAAGGAGGTCAGGTCAACACTGTAATACAGTGGTGTTTTCAGGTAGTGCACCTATTGGATTGGGCCACTCCAAGAATGAGGATTGGCACCACTCATCCAGTGGTCAGAGAAATAAATAGAGGGAATTATCATCTGCAATAGGGCTCTCTTGCAGGAGGGCTTTCTTTCAGATGATAACCCTGTTTTTGATCATGAATTCCAGTCAGACTGCTTCAGAGTCATCCCAAATAGGTTCCTTTCCTATGCCACTTTCAGAGGCTTTGTCAGATGGAGGCTGAGCACTCAAGATTTGGCTCTCCTTGCCAGTCCAAGAGTTTTGGTATGAACTCAGTAGGCCTTTTGGCTGTGGTCAGGAATGAGATAGCCAAGTTGCCATGGATCAGGAGGAGGGTGCAGAGTATGAAAATGTACTCTGAATTGATGGTACCATGTACACAGCTCATTTCAGAGTGACAGGGGATAACTACAGCATTGGTCAAATTGAGGATGGTGGCTGATACTCTGGTGGTATGCTGACCAGATCCTCAGGGTGGTTTTTATTATATTGCTGAGCAGCATATCTTGTCACTGCATGTCTCAGGACTTCTACTTGTTTGTTAGTTTCAGAATGTGAATATAATTGCCCTGTTTGCAAGGCCAACCAGTTGGCATTGTGCCATAAAAAGTTTACCCCTCTTTCATACAACTCCTGATATTCCTGTATCCTGGCACACTGTATCTCTTCCTCCAGTGCTTCTTCATCTATGTCTTCATTTAGTCTGTAGGCTAGCTCTCCACCAGCATGAGGCAGATTGCTGCATTCAGTTCCCTCATCTTTCTCAGGCTCATCATCCCTCTCTTCCTTGAGGAGGGAACCAGCAGGCAGGTCATAAAAACTCTCTTTGCCCTCTTGTGGTCAGGCTGTCAATCTGCAGTCCTGGCTGAGTATTTGGCCCAGCAGTGGAGCCCAAGAAGTCTGAGATATTGAGGTAGGTGAAAGCAGACTAACTTTCAATATCAGAGTCATACCAGTTTCCCCCTGTTGCTCTCACTGCCACCACTCGCTTGCAATAGAGCTGGATGTTTCCTCTGTATCTGTCATCGAGGAGCTACTCAACAACCTGACTCTCAAGAAATCCTTAGAGGGTGTGAGCAGGGATATAGGCAGTTTCAGGGACTTGTAGTCCATAGTGTCTAAGGATGGACTTGTCATCCTCAAATGCAGTATTGGTGCTAGAGGTTTGCTGGGAAGAGGGATATTATAGTGAAGAGGATCTGAGTGCATGCAAGATAAAAATGAATACAGCAAAGCATTATCCACTGATCACACTCACACTAACACACACACAAAACTCTTAGTTTGTGGAGGGATTATAATGCAATAAAAGTAGCAATCAATAAATATAATTGTCCTCTTCAATGAGATCACAGCATATGAACAGTAATAGCATGCTTACAACAGTCTGAGGTCTCTCTAAGTCTCAAAGTCTTTTGTTTCATCAGAACAAGAGGTGGCAACTGGTGTTGCTGGGTCTCAAGGCAAAGGGTACTGCAGCTCAATACAATACATCAAAACACTCTCACAAAACTCTCTAAAAAGTCCTAAGCACAGCTCAGATCAACTCAAAACTCTTAACACACACAATACACAACTTAAAGCTTTGTGCTCTAAGCAAAAACCAATCACAAACACAAACACAAGTGCCAAAGAGCACAGATCTCTGTTCACAAGCTTCCAAACCAATCATAGACCCACAGGATTCAAATCTATGTGATCCAGAGACATAAAACACAATAAAACACCATCCAACAGACCAAAGAGTTTGAACCTCTGCCACCTGTAGCATCACACATCACAAATACCTCAAAAACTCAAGATGATGCCCTTCAGACACTGCTCTCTTATTCTTAGATTAGAGTGCAATCCAAAACCTCTTATCAAACTGAGCTTAAGTCCTTCATGAGCTTCAATGCCTCACTTAGTTCTCACAGCTCTCTCAAGGATGTTCAATAATATGTTTATTCTCTCACCCAAAGTTACTAATACAAACCCAGAGCTTCAAGTGCAAGGCTTTCTGTGCCCAATACACTGCAACTGTGGGGGTTGGAAACTCTCTTTTCTACTTACACAATGCAGTATTTAAATACTCTACTATGGTACTTACTAATACAATCCTACTATAGTATGTTCAAAGCACAGGACTCCATGCCAGATCCCATGGGTATTATTTGCATGCACATCACAGTCACTGTGCTTATTCTCTTCCAGACAAGAACTGTGCCCACTGTTCCTTTGCTAGCTGATATTGGCTAGCTGGCCTCACCAGGTCTGCTCACTTTCTTATTTCTCTAGTGACATCTCTGACAGTGATAAACTGTCTCAGACCTCCAGAGTTATCTCTCATGCCAAGAGTCAGCCACAATGGCTATGTCCTGCTTCCCTGTGTCCAACCAGTCATTCCATCTGACTCACCAAAGGTGCCATTTCTCGGTATGATGCAGAGTCCCTCACTGTGTTATGCACACTAAGGCACCATAAGTATGTGCACTATTCATTCCTGGGGTAATATCCCTCTACTTATTACTTTGTTGTCATTATTCTATTTCTTTGTTTTATATCTATTTACTCAGATATCTTTCTTTGGGCCTCAGTTCTCTGTTCTAAAGCATGTCCCATCAGTGCATCAATGGCTATGCATCTTTGATCAATGTGATCAGAATTGCTGATCATATTTCAATCATAATCCTTTTTATTTTTAGCATGTCCTCTCATAATAGTATTGGTGCATTTAGGGCCAAGTGCTGAGACCTCACATGCAGCCTAACCTCTCTGGTATTAGTCTGTTACTAGGCCTTGCATTCTGCTTATTGTTACTTCAGTTTAGTATTATGATAGCTAGGTTTCTGTGTGCTCTAGTCCTATTTTCTGTTATATGCTTACTGGACTGGAATGCAGTCCATGTATTCATAATTTTTGCAATTTTACATGCCTGAATATAGAGAGGGCATGTCAACAGAGTTGGGGGGCATGGAGCAGTTCTTGGGACATTGTCCTGAGCTGGAGGAGAGATTCTGTTGCCTCTCCTTCTGGCTTCATTGGCTGTGAGAGCCTTGGCTCTGGCCTAGACTTTGGGGCTCCAGAGGTCACTTTTGGTGGTGCTGGGCTCTCTGAATACTGGAGTGGAAAGGGAGTGATTGGCTCATATTGGTGCAAGTACAGATATGACTTTTGGTCAGAGTCCATACTAGTTAGAAATGTCAGCCTCCTCCAATCGCCTTCTTTCGACTTCTCACTGCTTCTCCTGATGCTGCTGATCATACTTGGTGGCCTCATGCCTCCTTCTTTCTGTTTTGATAACCCTTTCCTCCAGCTCACTACAGATGGACTGAAGAAGGTCACACTGTCTCTGCTCTTTTTATCGAAGGGCTTGATCATAGTTGAAGGAGATATTAAGGTCCCATGCAGAGAATAGTCAGTAAATGACTTTGTTTTAATTTTCTCAAGCTTGCCACTTGTTATAGAGTCACTCTGAGAATGCCTGCTCCATTCCAGCACTGGTCCCAGGAGAGTATCAGATTGATGTAGGGGGGCTATGAGACTGGTTTCCAGATGATGCCTAGTGGAGTCTTAGAGCCATCCAAGCAGCATCAAGAGAATCTCAGGCACAGTTGGCAACCCCATAGGTTTGAGAGACAGTAGAATAGTTGGGAGAGAGAGACTGCTGAAAGAAGTCCTCTAAGAGCTCTTTATCCTCATGGTCAGGGATAGGAGCTCATACCCAAGAGTTTTGGAATCCTGTGAGGCCAGCATTGCTGTTTCCACTATTAGGTCAGAGAGGGTATTAGTGTCTTTTTTCTTTTTGAACATTCCTATTAGACCCAAGCATCACATGAGCAGAAACACATAATAAACAGAAGCTACCTTACACTTCAGATAGTCATCTGAGTCCACTGATACACTTTCTGACTCAGTGTGTCACAAGGACAGAGGATCAGCTCAAGAATAGAATGGTATAGATAAACTTTAGCTCAAAGCTGGAGATTACCAGTGAGAGCAAGTTATCTTAAATACTGTACATGTTACATCTAAATATACTACTACTAATTATGTGTTGTCAAGTCTTTGGTGCCCATTGTCCTTGGGCATTGATACTGTACATAAAAGAATGATTGTGTGTCATTGAGCATTATTGCTGCATCAAAAGACAATGACTGACTTGGCTAGTTGTGATGGCTAAGCCTTATCTCTATGGTCTTAAGTGCTGGTCTAGATGCCATTGACTAAGCATAAATAGAGGTTAATCCAGGGAAAGAATAGAAAAATTATAACATTACCCCCTTCTTAAGACCATTATCCCAATGGCTTAATTTAGAGATAATTCATAGTTGTGTATGGCTGTATCAGCATTCATTTGTTTCTCATTGACCCATTGATTTGATTCAGGTCCATAGCCTTTCCAGCTAACCAGATAGTCCATGGTCATAGTTGAGCCCCCCCCTACATGCCCTAATTTTTTGTAATTTATGGTTTAATACTTGGTTGACTTCATAGTATTCCTCATCATTGATTAAGTTTGGTGGTGGAGGAGATGATCACACTTGATTGGAGAATGCTGGTGCAATGTATGAGATTAATAATATCTCATTGAAGACATCATGGATTTTCCATGTCTCAGGAAGGCACAGTTTATAAGCACTGATTCTGACCTTGGAGATGATGGTGAAGAGACTAATGTGTTTGTCCATAAGTTTGCATTTTGGGCATGATAAATGAAGGTTTGCTGTGTCAAGCCAAACTTTGTCATTGGCTAGATAGTTGTGTGTAAAGAGGTGGTGTTTGTCATATTGAGTTTTCATCATGGCCACCACCTTTTCTAGTGCATTCTTTGTTTCAATATGGATTTTGGTCATAGTGGTCACAAAGTCTGTGAAAGCAGAGGTCATGACATGGTGTCATTTGGTTTGGCTGATGTTTGGATGGTGACCATAATTGATGAAGAATGGGGTTTTTCCTGTCATGGAGTGAATTCAGTTGTTATGTTAGAATGCAGCTAATGCTAGCCACTCGACTCAATCATCTTGTCAATAGTTGATAAAGAGACAAAGGTATTTTTCCATCTCTTGGTTGGCATATTCTGTCTGCCCATCAGTCTGAGAGTGGTATGTGGTTGATGCATTCCATTTAATATTTAGGAGATGGTAAAGGTTGTCTAGGAATTTGGAGACAAATTGAGGATCTCTGTCTGAAATAATGACTTGAGGCATGCCATATTTCACATAGACTTCATCATGTAGGATCTTTGCCCATCTCTCAGAAGTCAGTTCCATTGAGCAGGCAATCAGAATGATTGCTTTGAAGAACCAGTCAACTATGAAAATGATGGCATCATAGCTGTTACAGTCTGAGAGTCCAGTGATCATGTCGACTGAGATATGGGTCCATGGTGATGATGGAACCTCATTTGAGTGAAGAAGGGCAGCATGGGCTTGCATTGATGACTTGCCTCATTGACAGACCTCGCATGCCTTGACATATGTAGTGATGTCATTGCCCATCTTCAGCCATCAGTATTCTCACAGTACCAACTCTTTGGTCTTTGCTATGCCAGAGTGACTGGCAGTTGCATGATCATGACAGATGGCAATAATTTCGCCACATAACTCTTGATCATGAGGAATATAGATGCACCTATTGTAGCAGATTAGACTGCCATCCTTTATCATCCCACATTTATGGTTGAGGGACAGAGCTACTTGTTGATCTCATTTGTTGTTGTCATGTGTCATACTCTTAATGTGCTCATGGATCTCTTCTTCTGTCAGCATTATCATAGTTCTGAAGTGCTCAGACTGTAATAACATCACCCTATTATTGTTATCCCCCCCCTGGTTGTGGTCTGTTCATCAACTAAGAAAGTCAGCCTTCTTATTAGCCATGCCTGCCTTGTGATGGAGTGTATACTGATATTGACTGAGTTTGATTACCCATCTGGCTTGTCAGTGATTCAACTTTTGGGGTTGTCAGAAATACTGAAGGTTTTGATGATCAGTCCAAATTTCAAAAATTTCTGCAGCCCCAATCAGATAATGTCACCACTCCTCTAGGGCAAGCATTATTGCAAGCAATTTCTTGTTGTAGATCTTGTAATTTTGTTCTGTGATGGTGAAGGTCTTGAAAAGGAATGCAATAGAGTGCTATTTCTCTTTCTGCATCTGGGAGAGTACTGCTCTGATGGCTCCCTCACTGGAGTCAGCTTCAACTCAGAATCTCCCTTCCTGGATGAGAATGGCTAATACTACATCCTCGGCTAATCACCTTTTCAGGTCATCAAAGGTGGCCTGTTGGGAGAGGCCTCAGGTCCAGGGGGCATTGCTGGTCAATTGCATCATTGAACAGATGATCTTACTATAATCTTGGATAAAACACCAATAAAAGTTTGTAAACCCGAGAAAGAATTGTAACTCCTTTTTCTTAGCTGATTCCAGCCACTCTGTTACCTCTGCTACCTTAATGGGGTCCATTCAGATACTTCCTTCACTGATGATAACTCTGAGATACTCAGTCTCAAGTACCTTGAATTTGCATTTTTCCACCTTGAGAAACAGTTTGTTCTTCCTCATAAGGGCTAGCACTTGTCATACTAGTTTTCAGTGCTCCTCCTTGGTCTTTGACATGATCAGGATGTTGTCAAGATAAATGGTGACTTTTCCTGTAGAGATGAGATCTTTGAAGATATCATTCATCATCCATTGAAATGTGGCTGGTGAGTTAGTGAGCCCAAAGAACATTACTGTGGGCTCGAATAACCCTTGGTTGGTTCAGAACACCATCTTCCATTTATTGCCTTCCTTGATCCTAACATTGTTATATCCCCACTGGACATCCAACTTAGTGTAATACTTCACACCATAGAGTTTGTCCATCAGCTCTGAGATCAGGAGTAATGGATACCAGTTTTTAATGGTCATTTCATTGAGCTTTCAGTAATCTTGGACCAGATGAAGCTTACCATCCTTCATCTTGATGAAGAAGAATGGTGACACCATTGGTGATTTCAATAGTTGAATGCATCCACTGGACAAGTTCTTGTCTAAGAACTTGTCAAGCTCCTGTTGTTTATTGTTGCCAAGCAGATATGTTTTACAGTCCAGATTGGCATTGGCATTGGGAATTAGTTTGATGGCATGATCCCATGGCTTTGGCTCTGGTAATTCATCAAAGCTCTCCTTCTTGAATAGGTCTCTGAAATCCTGTGCCCACTCTGGTACCATTTCTTCAAACATCCTCTCTTGCTTCTGTTCATTTGCTCTTGCAGCTAGGTTATTGGCATGATGGACCATCCGAATGTGAAGTTCCCTCTGCAGGTCTATTGTGAGGATGGTTTCTCTGTCTTCCATCTCCTTGTCCCAGCGATCTTCCAGATCTTTATTAGGCAACTCAAATGGGATCTTCTAACATTAGCATCTTGTGAACATAATGCATCTGGTTTTTCAGTTGATTAATAGGTTATGGCATATGAGCCAATCGTGACCAAGAAAGATTTCTTTGACCCTGAGGTCTGTAACTGTGAGGTCTATTCATTCAGAATGATCTCCAATTGTGAGTCTAAGCTCAACAAACTCAGTAATCAAACTGGCTTGGTTCTTTGTTCTATCAGCATTGTAGATCAGAATTGGTGCCATGGTGGCTCAGATTGGGAGTTTGTGCTTGTCGACAAAAGCTTGGTTAATTAAACTCCCAGTGCAGCTGCTATCGATCAGAGCCATTACAGCATGAACTGATCAGGATGTGAGCATCTCAATTTGGGCTTTGGTGACTAGGTCTCACCCAGGTGTCCCAGACTGTCAGATAAATTTTTGGGGTCCATGGAGTTTATCGAGCCACTCCAGGGCTTGACATCACTCAGCTCTTCTCATTCTCTCCACTATTTCATCAATGACCTCTTCTGCTTGTGTTCAGTGGATCCAATTCTTTAGCATGGCTTTTGCCACTGCTTCATCTTTGGCTTCTTTGATGGCTCTCCAGGTCTATTCAGTACCAAATGGTTGGAGCCAAGTTGTAGAGCTTGCTGCCTCTGTTTGGCCCATAGGTGTTTGAGTTTGTTTCTGCAATTTGTGGGTGTGCAGAATAGAGAACTGTGGTATATTCGAATGCATGGTAGACATAGGAGTAACTACAGAAGTGCTATCAGTCTGACTAGCAGCTAGAATTTGCATACCATGAAGTCTATTGGCCAGCCCAATGGAATTGCTCACTGGCTGGCCCCATCTTTTACTTCCTCAACCTTGATTTCATTGTTAAGCCTTTCTTCTTCCTTTTGTAGTTCAGCAATCTGGGCCCAGATATCTTCATGGGTGCACTTCTTCTTTGGGCAATCCTTTGCCATGTGGCCCTTTTGCCTGCAGTTGAAACACTTTCCTTCTTTCTTCATATGGTCTATGTCCATTGGCTTTCCTCCTCCAGTATATGTCATCCTGGTTTCTGTCTTCTGCATGCCATAAGTGGAGGTTGTCAAGGGTCCCAATGATTTCCTAGCAGTTGTCTCCAATGACTTTGAGTTGTTCAGAGTTGGCAGGGTTGACTTCTTTGGGTAATCTTGCAGTGTCAATGATTCCACTTTCTGCCTTTGTCACTCTTTATACATCTTGATAATCCTTTCCTTCTATTCATCCTAGCCAACTGGCATCAATGCTCTGATGCCAATTGCCAAGATCATGATGATGTATGAAGAGGGGATCCTTTGCTTGAGGGCCTCAACCATTTGACCATTGTTTGCCACATTGTTCCAAATGCTGGCAAGTTTTGCAAGTTGCTCCAATTCATCAAAGTAATCAGTCACCACCTTATCACCCATTTTATATTCCTTGATCTTCTGCTTATGTACTTCTTGTACTGCAGGATCAATGAATTTGTCATAGAGCATCTATTTAAAGGTGGGCTATGAGGGGTATTAATAGTATGCCTGAGTTGATGATCGGAAGTTAGAGGAGATCAGAATCCACCATGTTTTTGCCTCCTCTTCAAGATACAAGGTGGCGAAAACTACTTTGTTCATGTTCATTCTGAGATATCCAATGTATACTTCAAAATACTGTTCACAGTTGATGAGGAACTGATCTATGTTATCAGATGCCCCTTTGAAAGGGTGGGGCTTTCATAGTAGGTCTGGTTGGCATTGGAGTACTACAGTGTTGTAGGATAGCATGCCCATTAGGTTGGGCCACTCTGACAAAGGAGGTCTCTGCCATTCATGTGGGGGTCTGAAAAAAGAGTGAAGGGAATTGTCATTCACAACTGGATTTTCCTGTGATGGCTCATCTTTTTGGACTATGACCCCATCTCAGATAGTAAACCCAAGTTGGACTGCTTCTGGATTGTCATGTATTGGTTTCTTTCCTGCACCACTTTCTTCTGCTTCATCAGCTGAGGGCTAAGCCCCTAAAATTCAGCTTCTCTTGCCAGTCTATGGGTTTTGATAGGAGACTGGTGGGTTCTTTGGCTGAGGTTGGAATCAGGATAGCTGGGTTGCTGTTGACCAGGAAGAGGGTGCAGAGTATGAGAATGTGCTTTAGACTGATGGTGCCATGTATATGGCATGTTTCAGAGTGACAGATTGTTACGATTTATTCCTTTTTCTTTCCTTTTTCTTTTCTTTTCGCGCTGAGTCAGAAGGCACAAGACCATGGGGAGCTTAGTCAGCACAACTAAAAACTTCCCATCAAGACATAATGACAGTCGTGCTCGACAACACACAATCGACCTTTTATGTATAATAGTGACACTCAAGGACAACAAGCACAATGGACGCAGACATACATAATAAGCAGTAGTATAATTAGCAGACAACTGTACAGTATTTAAGGACTGCAGCTCTCGCTGGTATACCCCAGCTTCGAGCTAAAGTTTATACATACCATTCTACCTCGAGTCTATATCTGACCTTGAGTCACACCGACTGGATATACATATAGTGAACTCAGGTGGTTCCTCGAAGTGCGAAGGAACATCTGTTTATCACATGTATCCGCTCACATGACGCTTGGGCCTAACACAGATGGAGTTTGTAGCATTGATTGTATGTGCTTTGGTAATTGATAGGTCAGTGATCTGCCGACCAGATCTTCCAGATGCTTCTTGTTGTATTGGACTGTGGCATAGTTGGTGGCCATATACCTCAGAATTTCTGTTTTGTTTTCAGTGGTAGAATGCAGATATAATTGTCCTAATTGTAATGCTACCTAAGTAGCATCATGCCATAAGAAATTTACCCCCCACAGGTGGTACTCCTGTGCCCTTGCCTCCTGTATCACCCTTTCTAATTCTTCTTTGTCTGTGTCTTCTTGCAGAAAGTAAGTGAGGTCTGCTCCAGCATGGAGTGGGTCACTGCTTTCAGTCTCCTCTCCTTTCTCATCCTCATCCTCCTCATTCTTGAGGTAGTTGGCAGGCAGGATGTAGGAACTGTCCTCATTCCCTGGCAGTCGGACTGTCATTCCACTGTTCTGGCTGAGTACTAGGACCAGGGTTGGGGCCTGGAGTATCGAGAGAGCTGCAGTAGATGGAGACTGGCTGGCTGCTGATATGCTCATCATACCAGTTTCCTTTTGTTGCTCTCACCACCTCCACTCGCTCATGATAGAGCTGGACATTTTGTCTGTATCTGTCATCAAGTAACTGCCCAACCACTCGGCTTCTGAGGAATCCTCAGAGAGCATGGGCAGGGATGTGAGCAGTCCCAGGGACCCATAGTCTGTAGTGTCTGAGGACAGACTCATCATCTCTAAACATAGTGTCAATGCTGGAGGTTTGTCAGAGAGAGGGATATTGAGGAGTTGGAGGGCATGGGAGGGTTCCACCAGCTGCAATGGTTTCATTTCACCACCAATTCTTGCTCCAGGGGTCAGAGTCAGTGCCAGGCTCTTAGAAGACTGAGGTCAAAAGGGATGACCTTGCATGTACTAGTGCAAGTATAGATGCAACCTTGGACTGGAGTCTATACCAGTTGGAGCTGTCAGCCCTCTCCAGTCAAGCCCTTTCAATAGCCCACTGCTCCTCTTGGTGTTCCCTGTCATACTTCTCAGTTTCTCTCCTCTGCCTTCTGGACTCGAGGATATGTTTCTCAAGCTCACTGTGAACTGGCTGTGATGCAGTGCACTGTTATCGTTCTTCTTGTTGGATGGCCTCATCATAATTGAATGGGACATTGACATCCTATGTAGAGAAGTATCAGTAGATGATCTCATCTCATGTTTCTCTGTTTCTTTGCTCATCATCGTGGCAGGCTGAGGATGTCCTCCCCATCCCACCACTGGTCCTGACTGAGTGGAGGAGAGAGATGGTGAAGCTAATAGGCTGGCTTTGAGGTGTCATTAGTCAGAGTCTTGTAGCCAGCTGAGCAGCATCAAGAGAGTCTCTTGCACAGTCAGCAATCCCTTTAATTCAAGAGGTGATAGTAGGATCAGGAGAGGGAGACTGCTGAAAGAAGTCTCCCAGGATGTCCTTGTTCTCATGGTTGGGCAGGGGTCCCCAGACCCATATGTTCCTGACTTCCAGGATGTGAGTGTCACAGTCTTGGCTGAGTCATCTTAGAGGGTATCTGTGTCTTTCTTCTTCTTGAATGTCTCCTTGATGCAGGCTGCTAGGCTCTGCTTTGGGTGGGAGGTTTGTGGGGGACTGATGAGATGTTCATCAGAATGTGGAGATGTCATGTAGAGGAAGGTTGGGGGTTATGTTTCTGAGGATGTGTTGGATATACTGGAACTCATTATAATGCCTAATGGCTCAGGCAGTGATGGAATGGCATCTCCAGCACAGCTGGATGATCACTAATAATCCTATCAATGTTCCAACAATAGAAGCGAGGAGTTCAAAGAACTCATGATCAAAGTTCAGGTCTAATGAGTTGATAGAGAGCATTCAGTTTTCTCTGCACTAGTGGGTATGAGAAAAGAGAAGGTACAGCTTCAAGCTAATTGTTAGATCCAAGCATCACATGAGCAGAAACATATGATAAACAGAAGCTACCTTGCACTTCAGATAGTTATCTGAGTCTACTGATGCACTTCCTGACTCAGTGTGTCACAAGGACAGAGGATCAGCTCAAGAATAGAATGGTATAGATAAACTTTAGCTCAAAGCTGGGAATTACCAGTGAGAGTGAGTTATCTTAAATACTGTATATATCACATCTAAATATACTACTACTAATTATGTGTTGTCAAGTCCTTGGTGCCCATTGTCCTTGGGCATTAATACCATACATAAAAGAATGATTGTGCATCATTGAGCATCATTGCTGCATCAAAAGATACTGACTGACTTGGCTAGTTGTGATGACTAAGCCTTATCTCCATGGTCTTAAGCACTGGTCTAGATGCCATTGACTAAGTATAAATAGGGGTTAATCTAGAGAAAGAATAGAAAAATTATAACAATTCCCTTGATGCATGCTGCTAGGTCTGGCTTCAGATAAAGAGCTTGTCAGAGGCTGATGAGATGTTCTTTGGGATTCAGAGATGTTATGTAGAGGAATATCTGGGGTTACATTGTGAAGTATGTGATGGATATGTTGGAATTTATTGTAGTGTCAAATTGCCTAGACAGTAATCAAGTGATGTCTCTGGCACAGCTGAATAATTATAAATAGACCTAAAAGTGTTCCAATGATGGAAGCTAGGAGTTCAAAGAACTCTTGATCAAAGTTTGGATCTAATGAGTTGATAGAGAGCATTCAGTTTTCTCCACACTATAGTGTGTGAGGAAAGAGAAGAAGAAGCTTTGAGCTAATTATTAGACTCAAACATCACATAAACAGATATATGTGATAAACAGCTTAGTCCCCTCACACTTCAGGAGATCAGCTGAGTCTACTGATGCATAATCTGATTGGTATGTCACAAGGCCAAGTGAATCAGCTCAAGAGTAGAATGGTGTGAAGATAAACTTTAGCTCGAAGCTGGAGATTATCAGCAAGAGCAAGCTGTCTTAAATATCATACGAGTTATAACTAATAATAATACTACCTATTGTATATTGTCAAGTCCTCTGTGCCCATTGTCCTTGGGCATCACTACCATACATAAAAGACTGATTGTGCATCATTGGCAATACTGTTGCATTGAAAGACAATGATGGACTTGGCTAGTTGTGATGACTAAGCCTTATCCCATGGTCTTAAGCACTTGTGTTGGCACTCTAACTAAGCATAAATAGGGGTTAATCATAGAAAATAAGAAATAGAAATAGAAAAATTGTAACAGCAGTGGAGAGGATGCAACAGATGTGATTATAAAAGGGTGGAAGTGATTTTTGGATCATTGAAGTATACTGATTGTCTTCAATCTTCAGACTCATCTCTTTGATTTGTTCATAGAGGATTTTCATTTTGGCAAGGTGTTCATATATATTGTCTTCATCAGGGCATGTCATATTTCTGAGCTGAGTAAGGAGATGCTCTCACACAAGATCACTCTTGCCAGTCATAACAGTGATGAGCTTCTTTCAGACAAGAGTGGCTGTTGCCTTGCTTTTGATCTCATTGAAGGTAAAGTCAGAAATGGCTTTGTAAATGATATTACACATCTTTACCTCTTTCTGCTCATATTCCTCTAGCTTATTCTCTAGCTTACCTAAGTTATCATCTGAGAGTGGATATGAAAATGCAGTATTGGAGGACCAGTAGAAGTTTCTCTTGTGCTCAACAGAGTGCAGGGATATGCAAGCTGTTCCTCAGAGATGCCAGCCAAGGCCCTTATCCAGGAACTTGGTGATGAGCTTATCTGAAAACACTACCCAGTTTGATCCATTGTCTGCAAGCTTTGTTATGCTAACTAGCTTTATTTCAGTTGTTATGGACATGCTGGTAGCAGGGTCCATAATCTGTTGGAGTTAACAAGATAGGAGTGTGGATATAGTGAATGAGGAAAAAAGATTTGGAAGAGAATGGATGCTAGAATAAAATGTCATAACATTAATCTCAGCATTGTGGTTGAAAGCTGTGTTATTTACCTAGAATAAAATGTCATAATGTTACTACATAGATGATAAGTAAATACAGTCAAAGATAGATAGGTATAGAAGGTGCTCACATCTCAGTGTTGTGGTTGAAAGCTGAGATGTGCAGAATAGTGTGACATGCTGAAAAAGAAAGAAATATCAAATAGGTAAGTGAATGTGTTTGTATTGTACTATTCCTATGTCTAACAGCTGGTTTGAGCATATGCTCCCTTTTCAGTATAATATTTGATGACCTCTGTCCATTGTTTGGCAACTGTAGTCACATGATGAACCAAATACAGTGTACCATCATGAACATGCTGAGACATTAAGAATTGTGCCACAGCCTTATCCTTGTCCCATTGGCAGATTTCAATAGCCTGCTCCTCAGTGATATGATGAGTATAACTTGGGTGAGGTGTAAGACTATTAAAGTGCCCCCACTTATCTTTTGCTGCAATGGCTATTTCAAAGCAGGTGCTGAAGATAGGCCAACTGATGTTGTTTGTCTCAAGCTATAGTGCAGAGGTAGGGAGATTTGTAGAATTGGCAAATACATTTGTTATAGACATTTGAGAGCATTAAATATATTGCAATTGGCTACTTCAAATTCAGGTAAGGGTGGGGCCCATAACCTGTAATGATTCGAGGACCAATACTAATAGGTACAACATCAGTACACTATGAAATATCATAAGTTATAAGTACAGCATTAATCATTGTAATGCTCACCCCAACTGTCACAGTTAACAGATGAGGAGAGCAACTGATGGATTATGAATACATAAATGACACATAGGTAAGACATTTATAACAGATACAAGGAAGATCAATGAAAAACGATACCTGTACAGGAACATCACTTATGTCATGACAATGCGCTTGCCTATGCATCGCCCGACAACTCCAACAGACTGCCACAAAGATATAAGCGGAATAATTACAGTCATGAGTGGTCCATTGCTTTGTCTTTTGGACAAGTTTGACAATAATGCATAATGTATGGTGGCGTAATTTTTTAATGACAGTCTGCGGACAGACTGTTATGCACTCAGGCCGATTTTCAATGATGTCCTATACTCATCCAGCGCGGTGAGGCCGATCGTTGACTGATCTTATCTTCCTTGATATCATCACGGCTTCCCTACACGACCAGGACTTTTCTCCTGACTACAGACAAGGGCAGACTACTGAAACACTTGTTGTGGCCAACGCCTTGGTTACTGGAGAATCCGACACTATTACTGAAAGTGAGGAGAAGTCGACACTGTTCGTCTTGATGCATGTAATGTGCGCCATGGTTTCCGGACTGCTCTTGGTATGCTCTTGCTGTGTTATTTAATGTTCGCTTTCAACTGAACATCGACCATTCGGGTTCTGATGCTAGTGAAAAATCTGGCACATTAGCGACTATTCGTTTAGATTTGGGGCCTGAACGATTGTCCAATGTTCAGAAAGTGCTGTGAGAAGCGTGCAACGTTTATAGCAGTCTTCAATCCGAAGAACTCTTTCTGCCTCTAAGGAATTCTTTTCGTTTGCATGACGCTGTAGGCGCTTTTAGGTGGTTTACCTACAGACGCCACGTCCGACTGGACGGGGAGAAAACCAGTGTCCGGCATCTCCGATATCATATTCATTGGAGGATCAACCGCACAAGCACCTGCCTTGTTCGCATATAGCATATTCAGCTAGTCAGCTGTCATCAGCCTGATTGTCTTTGGTAACACCTTCCTTTTCACCGTCGTCGCCCTCTTTTATATCTACAGAGTCCAAGGCTGTCAGATGTTTACCATGTCGTGACTCTAGTGTATTGGACTGACGCTGACCACAACGCGCGGACCGGAAGCTCCAGAGTATTTATCTGGACGGGGTACGGACCGTGGAATGTTCGACGACCTTCTCTGGACAGCTCTCGATATGAATTCTTATTGTCAAGTGCGCTTCGGCGGATTTCCATGACATTCTACGGGTGGTAAGGGGTGTGATACGCCGCAAACTACGTGGAGCCGATGGGGGTCGAAGGCGGGGCTCAAAACCCGCCAAATATTTTGAAACTTAGCATTCCTCTTAGTAGTGATTTTTGCATCGTTTATGCTACCATATATTCCATGATTAATTATACCTTCCCACCTTAATAGACAATCACTAGAAGGCTACCAAGAGTAACAAATAGGAAAAAGTATTCCCGGTCCGAACCGTTCCGGTCGATCAATCGTGACCCCAATGCTGAAATTAGCCGGGTTTATTTTTTTGGAGGCATCTCTTCTGCTAACGACCATTGGGGATAGGAGCGGTCCCATGATTCCTTTCTCGACCAATATTTAAACAGGTTTCTGAACAACCCATCTTTCTTCTACAACCCGATAGCATCATGGCTACCGTACACGTCCAGAACACGCCTACTTCTATTAACAGTGACGGAAAGAACGACCAGACTAATGAGTTATTCGAAGTGGCAAACGACTTGGACTCTGGAGAAATAAATGAACTTGCTGTTGTAGCAGAAGGAGAGGAGAGGACGACTTGGTTCGTCTGGACTTTAGTACTGTGTGCTACGATATCTGGACTACTTTTCGGTATGCTAGTCCACTTTTACCCATGGCGATTTTTACTGAACGTCTGCATCTGAGGGTACGATACTGGTGTAATATCAGGCGCATTAGTTACCGTGGGCTCTGATTTGGGACCAGACGCATTGTCCAGCGGCCAGAAGGTGCGTTGCGACGTGTTTCGGTCCACTAGGCCTGAATCTATCTGATACTGTGCTGTCCTGGTGCTTAGGAATTTATCACGTCTGCTACGACCCTAGGCGCCCTTCTCGGCGGTTTTGTAGCAGGCGCCATGTCTGATTGGACGGGCCGACGACTCGTGCTGGCCATATCTGATATCATATTCATTGGGGGAGCAATCGCGCAAGCAGTCTGTCACACTGTCTGGAGTATGGTCCGTATTTCTCCATATAATTGCTGCGGTCCGTTCATGAGACCCTCTGTAGATTGGTGGACGATTCCTTCTTGGTATCGGTGTCGGATTGGCCTCGTGTATCGCGCCACTGTACATCCAGGAGCTCTCTCCAACGCGTCTCCGGGGCCGTATGGTTGTCATGAATGTGGTCGCTATAACGCTGGGACAGGTCATTGCATACGGCATTGGAGCAGGCTTCGAGAATATGCATGGCGGATGGCGCTGGATGGTTGGCTTGGGATCCGTTCCAGCCGCTCTGCAATTAGTGTCTTTGCTGTTCCTTCCAGAAAGTCGTACGTGTATCCGACTTGCAGGGCCTGCTTATCACTTCGCTGACCCTCCTGACCATCAGCCCGCATCATGTTGTTGAGAGGCGACATCGCTGCCGCCCAGAAGATCATGACCAAGATCTATGCCCTCGCCAAGCCATCTGATGTGGAGCTAAAAGTGTGTATACTCGTCATGTGAAGTCCCCGTGTGTGATGCATCGTCATATATCAGGTTAAAGTTCTACAAGCATCCGTGAAGCGAAGTGTAGAGATTGCGAACAATACGACCTTTATGCAACGTTTCACGTCTATGCTAATGAATCCAGTTTATCGCAGAGCACTCAGTAAGCCTGGTTAGTCAAGTAGCATGTTGTACTAACTTCCGCGTTCTAGTCGTAGGGTGTGGATTGCAAGCGTTCCAGCAGCTCTGCGGTTTTAATACACTGATGTATTACTCAGCTACACTTTTTGCATCCATCGGGTTTAACCAGCCGACTGCAGTTAGCTTGATCGTCTCCGGCACTAACTTTATCTTCACTATCATCGCCCTCACCTGCATCGACAGGATCGGACGACGGCGGATAATGCTCATTAGTTCGCCTGGGATGATCTTTGGGTTGACGTTGGCGAGCATATCTTTCCACTGTTAGTGGTATACTTTCCCTTCCGCTGTGTTCTTCTCATTCCTTTCCACCTCACAGATCTGACCATTCACACTGGTGGCCAGCTCGTTGATGGCACCAAATACCCCACTTCATGGTCTGCCATCGTGTTATTATCTATGATTATATTCGTCGCATCATACGCTACTGGTCTCGGTAATGTTCCATGGCAGCAAGGAGAGCTATTCGCGCTCGAGAGTACGGCCCTTTTACTCGTCTTTTTTGATAATGGGACTAACAAATTACACTTCCAGTCCGTGGAGTAGGCACGTCCCTCGCTACCGCGACAAACTGGGCTGCCAACCTGCTCATCAACTCTACCTATCTCTCACTCATGGCGAAGATCACGCCTGCCGGTGCATTTGGTTTCTACGCTGGATTGTGCCTTTTGGGCTGGCTGTTCGTCATCTTCTGCTACCCTGAGACGGCGGGTCTTAGCTTGGAGGAAGTCATGATGGTGTTTAAGCATAGCTTTGGGATCAAAGAGAGCGAGCGACTGAGGGAGCGGAAGCGGGAGGTGAAAGCGGAGGGTGTGGTGCATGATGTCGCGTCGAATAGTGAAAAGGCTTCTACGGAGCGAAGGGAGGTAGCATCTCCTGATGTATAATCCATTTACCACATATTACCAATGCCATTCCTTTCTATCCTTCTCTTATATCTGAAAGAACTTCCAGAGCTCCGAAACCATGCTAATCCCTACTCGAGTGTGTTGGATCGCTCCCAACTTGCTAAGCAATACTATATACTAGCGGCACAGTCACCGCATGCGACCACAGTTCAGACCGACATAGTAACGAAGTAATGGCAATTCAACATCATAAGCGAAAGAAACAAATCAAGGGACATAAACGACTATCACCGCGTTGACCACCAGCTTATCCAGCTGACCATTCGACACGAACGGAACACGCTCCTTGCCAACCGCCTGCACATTCCCATCCGTCAAAATGGTAATCTCAGCCTCCAGAAGGGGAATAGCACCACTGCTCGCTATTCGCTGCCGCAAGTTGTCCACCTCCCCGTGAAGCTCGGGGTCTCCATAGGTACTGAAAGCACCGCGCAGAGCAGGTGTGCCTCTCCGCACAATATCGAGACCAGGGCTGGAGATATCTTCGCTGAGGGATTCGACGAGGTGGTCGATTGGCCAGATGTATCCTCCGGCGGTCCAATGTAGCTCAGGAGTGAGCTTGTATAGCCTGAGGGCATTGTACAATACCGAGTCCCCGCCTTTCAGCTGGTGAAGAGGTCGGTCAGTAAAGGCAGACGAGGTCACGAAAGAAGAGACGCACATAAGGCACCAAATATTCCGCCAAGACGTCCGCAGGACACACACCATAGTCATGAGAAAGGGAAAACGCGACCTTCCTCCCTCTAGACATATTCAACACCGGAGCGAGCAAATCAAAGAACCCATCACTAGGGTTAACCAGCGGTTCCGCAACCACCCCCACCCCCACCCCCGTCCCAAACGTCTTGAGATACACCCCATACAGGATCGACAACCTACACCCCTTCTCGACCATCTCGACCTCATAGTCACAATCCGCAAGGAAGGCCGTCCACTCGATATCGCCGTTCTTGCCGCCTTTGCCGGTGAACCGTTCCTCCGCATTGGTGCTATCGGACCGGACGATGAGTGCGCCACCGCGGAAGCGCACGGGAAGGGTTACGGTGATGGTTGCTACCCGCCCATCGTTACGGAGAGAGCGAGACTGGGGCCCCATGCGGCCGCCGGAGACGATGACTTCGAGACGGTCCCGCCGAGTGGTGAGGTACTGGCCCTCGGGGAGGGAGGGGAAGAGCGTTGTCCGGATGGCTGCTAGGATGGGATGGTTGGCGATTTCAAGAGAGGTAGTGAGTGGAAGATTTGGGGGGAAGAAGAGCGATTCGTGCTCTGCGTATGAGTCTATATCTGATGTTTGGTGGGGTCGGCAGGCGGCGATGAGGACATCGAGGGCCGGGGGGGTGTTGTAGTCGACATCGATGGGGAAATCGAGGGAATGGGTTATTCCGCTCTGGAGAGTTAATGATCAGCAGAGATCGACATCACAGAACGTGTAGCGTACCTTCGTCCGGAAAAACAGAACCAGCTGTGAGGGATCCAAAGGGATTCGACCAGAGATTGAGAACACGCGAGTTTTGGCGGTGAGAAGGCGCGAGATGTGATCTCGGTATATGAGCTCCTCTTCGTAGCCTTGGTGCAGAGCAGGCGCTACGGTGTGTGGGCGATAAGGTGACCTAATGCTGCGCTCGATCTGAAAGTCGCCGCTGGGAAGGCTGGGGCTTGAGTAAACATAAGGTGTTCCGTCAGAGCCTACGCGACCATAGAATCCCAAGGGACTTGGTGCGCGGCCGCTCGGGGAGATATTCATTGGGGAGGTCGACGGGTCTTACGAGAGGAAAGCTAACTTTGTAGGGCTGCGCAAAGAACGGAAAACACGAGTTAAGGTTCCATTGTCACGATGGAACAACGTGTACGATGATCGGAACATCTAGGCTTGCCTTCCCAAGCATGGAACTCGTTGTGACAGTTGACAAAGCTTTCACGATGAATGAGACACGATTGACGTTATTGGTACTATCTCCAAGTACTTCGAAGGTCTGACAAGAAAGGGTATTACGCACCAAATTTGGTGTTTCCAGCTACCAATCGACCAACAGTGCTCCATTATTATGATCCAGTGTGAAAGAACGAGGAGTAAAGCGTTCGGCCTTTCTTTTCTTAAGTAGTCAGAGGGAAAGTGCCACTTTATGCATGTACAACTCACCTACCACTACACGCTATGTCCCGTTTTTGGTATGATGCGGAGTGTGCTTCTGACAGTATGGAACGAACATGGTATCTTCATCCAGACTTTCTTCAGGGTCCACTGCCATCCCTTGTTCTCGGTTTCGATATTCGTGTTGAGGAAACCTTTCTCCGAAGCAGTATCCTGTCACAGCGACGAGTTGACGAACTTTTCATGTCCACAGCATATCGATGAAAAAGTGCAGAGAAAGGACACACAACAGTCACCGTCATAATCTGTGAAAAATTCTGGGCACTCGGAGCCGATGTACCGAAAGGCGTCCGTTGCCGAATCCAGGGGGGAAAACCTTATTGTAAATACCGGAAGGAAAACTTTGAAAACAGGGCGAAATAAAGGGAAAACATACAAAACACGTGATTCCATTGCCATTGATCCAAATAGCTTAAAACTGCGAGGTTGATCGTGGATATACGTCTCACGGAATACTTCAGACAAAGTCGTGGTCGAAAAAGAAGAACAGCATGAGAGAGAGCATCGAACGAAAATGGAAACTAGAGTAAGATTGATTGCCGCATATACAAGTTTTCCTGCTTTGGAGAGAGGCTTCATCCAAGCGACGCTTATCATCACCTTCTGCTGACCCCTTTCGAGGACGCTGCACATCCCCGATGCAGCCACACACAGGACTTGGCCTCCGACCTTTATCTGCCAGATCTGTGACAACGTGATTTTGTTGCGTGAAAGGAAACGACGGTGGGTTCACTCAAATCAAAGAAACGTTTGGCAGGTTACAGGATCACCAGCAGGCCTAGGATTTACCGAGTTCAAGAATATCAATACTTGTCACTTGCATTTCCGTCCGACCTCGTTTGCTTCGTCCCAGGGTTTCTTGTTTGATCTATCGTTCGAACATATCTCTGTCTTGAACTGTGTGGCCTGAACCTCTTGGCTGAACACCGGACCTATCAGGTGAATATCGTTATTTGCGTGCTTTGCATGGCAGCCAATACCATACTAGATTCGTGCTTCTCTACATCCCACCAGAACTTCCAAAGATCTCTTTATCCATCATGTGGACCGTGTTTTACCACGATTCATCGCGAAATGGCAAATGGTTCATAAGGCTACGATCTACTAGTACTTTTGGCGGGCCGTTCAGCAGCCATGCACCTCAGGCTCCCCTTCCTTTTACTCCTTGCATTATGCTCCCGAGTGCTTAGTGCGATATACGAAAGGCTCGAGGATCTTCCTACTCTTAATTTTGATTATATTATTGTCGGAGGTACGTGCCATTATTCGAGTCTTCACGCCGTATACTCATACAGACCAAAGGTGGGACGGCCGGAAACGTCATCGCAAACCGTCTCACAGAGGACCCGGACGTTTCTGCTCTTGTTCTCGAGGCGGGTGAATCGTAAGCACCCCCCTCTTTCGTTCTGTTCAATATGTTATCCTTCCTGTAGTACAGCCGATGTTCTCCTCTCCCAAGTACCTTTCTTTTTTCCTCGTATAGTGCCAGGAACAGTTTGGGACTGGAACTTCACCACGACTGAGCAACCGGGGTTGAACGGACTCTCTGTTCCGCTTCCCCGAGGGTTTGGACTGGGAGGATGTAGTGCTGTCAGTACGTCCCTTTACCACCTCAGGCTTTGGCCGCTGAAATTGACAGCTGAATGTAAACCCAGATGCTATGTTCTATACCCGCGGTTCCTCACAAGATTACGACCGTTATGCACAAATCAGTGGTGACCCTGGATGGGGATGGGATGCTTTGCAACCATACTTTCGAAAGGTTGGTCGAAATCTCCCTTTTTCACACAAACTGTCATTCATCTTTTGGAAAGAATGAGCGCTTCGTTGCCCCAGCTGACCACCACAATACGACCGGTCAGTTCAACCCTGTGGTCCACGGCTTCGACGGAATCACAGACGTGTCTCTTCCTGGATACCCGCGCGCTACGGACAGCCTTATCATCCAGGCGACATCGGAGCTGCCCGACGATTTCCCGTTTAACTTGGATTATAATTCCGGGTACCAGTTGGGCATTGGTGAGGGCGTTTTTCTAAACTAGTGATCCGGAGACTTATGCTGAGTACGACACAGGATGGACACCCATGACGGTCGGAAATGGGACTCGAAGCAGCTCCCAAACGTCATATCTCGGGCCTGTATACATTGGCCGACCGAACCTGCATGTCCTGGTTCACACTCGTGTTACCCGGATTCTCCAGTCAGATACTAAGGATATCAGCAGGCCGCCAACGTTTAACGCCGTCGAGTTAACCCAGGATGCTGGGGGTGAATGAAAAATTCCTAGCACACTAACTATTCCTGTTGACTGACATTCCGTCATCCCCTAGTAACCACGCATACCCTCGCACCTACAAACCTCAAGGAAATCGTTCTTTCCGCTGGATCCATTGGCACCCCCAATATACTCCTTCACTCCGGTATCGGCGACACAAAAGAACTTACAGCATTGCACATCACACCGACTCTCCACCTCCCCGACGTGGGCAAAAACTTTACAGACCACCCCATCTGGAGCATGCTTTTCATCGTCAACAACACCGACACGATAGAGAATATCTATTTCAGAAACGTCACGTTCCAAGCAGACGCCCTGGCGGAATGGGAAGCGAATCGCACTGGGTTTTTAACGGCAGGAGCAGCCAATCAGCTAGGATTCCTTCGGATTCCCGACGATGCGGGGGTTGTGGAAGGAGAACCGTGTGCTGGAAATGAGACAGCGCATTATGAATTTATTCTGTCGGTCCGTAACTCTACTCATTCACTGTGCTAGAAGAACCCGAGTCAAACGTGAACCTCTCTTGTAGAACGGTGTCTTCCGAGATCCTATCCCCCCAACAGGGAACTTCTTTTCAGTCAGGCCAGCGGTTATGTGTCCTCTATCGCGTAACGCCCGACCTAACACATTTAAAATTTTCCAATCTTTTGCTAATATTCAATCGTACTAGGCGGGAACGTCACTATCAACAGCACGAACCCCCTGGACCCACCACTGATTAACCCCAACTTCCTCTCCCATCCGCAAGACCTCGCCATTATGCAATACGCCATCGCGAGTGCGCAGAAATTCGTCACCGCCGCCCCCGTGTGGGATGGGTACATCCTCGGGCTCGTGACGAACACCACCGAAGACGATATCAGGAACGGCACAGCCAGTCTATTCCACCCCGTAGGGTCGGCAAGCATGTCCCCCGTGAATGCGGACTGGGGAGTGGTGGACCCTGATCTGGTGTTGAAGGGCGCAAAGGGCGTGAGGATCGTCGATGCGTCGGTTTTGGTGAGACCCCCCCTCCCCTTCCGTAGAATCATCCTCGCACTGAAGTGACTTGCCAGCCATTTTTGCCTGCCGCGCATACTCAGGTGCCGGTATATGTGTTTGCAGAAAGAGCTGCAGATTTAATCAAAGCAGCCAGATGATGGCTGTTGACTCTTTTTAATCCATGAGGCATGTGTCCTCCAATTTCCACCGCCGTGCAAGTGGTTAGTAGTAAACGAATTGGTAAGTACCAACGGGGATCTCAACGGGGATCTCATGGTTAAGAATCTTAGAGAATGTATGTTTTGATCCAATATCAACAAATGACAAACGCTTTACATTGAGGGGTATCAAAATAGATATTGGATCGAAGGCGTTCGTTTCTATTCCTATACTTCCGCGTGTTTTTTACGGAAGTTATATCAAAGACGATAACGCAAATGAACTTGAAGCGTTTATCTAACCAATCGAGGGCAACAAAGAGTAGAGCGATTCGGCCATCAAACATATACCTACACCAGATGTAAGAAGGCATCGTTTCTCATCAACACAGCTACGAAGTGCACCAACCAGAACACCGGTTTCAAAAAGACAAAGGTAGAAGCACTGAACTCTAAGCGACGAATCAATACTTGAAGCGACACCTGGCCTCAATCAAATCAAATCTCGTCTCCAGCAATGTAGCCATTTTTGCCTGCCGCTGGTGCCGGTATATGTGTTTGCGGAGAGAGATGCAGATTTAATGAAAGCAGCCAGATGATGGCTGTTGTTGAAATGAGACCAGTGTGACCTTAAGGAGTGTATTTCCTGAGCAAACATCAAAAAATTTAAATTGAGGGTATCAAAATAGATACTAGATCGAAGGCGTCCGCTTCTATTCCTATACATTCACATTTCTTTACGGAAGCTATATCAAACACCAAGCTTTTATCGAATCAATCGAAGGCGACAACGAATCACGTAGAGAGTAACGATTCGTGTAACCACACGTCGGAAGGCAACATCGTTTCTCAGTCGGTACACATCAACACACAAAATACGCAGCTACGAAATGCAACAACCAGAACACCGGCGGCGTCAAGAGGCAAGGCAAAAGTACTGAAACTCGAAGCAACGAAGCAACCGTGAATCGATACCCAGCCTCAATCGCCTCCACCATCATACGAAATCCCGGCAGGCTCTTTCAAGGGAAAACAAAGTTTCACAAGAACGAGGACGTATAAACGACCCTAGAAGCCAGTTTGCGCGCGGGGCGGAATATTTGGTGGGGCGTCCTTCTCTACGGCTCCGGGCTCCGATCACCCTGGAAGGCGGGTTTACCCACATCACTTGAAACCCAGGCGAGCACATATCTCACCGTGACCCTGCTGCAACCGTAGAATCAGCGGGTGCACAACTGTTCGGAATTACAGTACTTACCCCAAAGGGCGAAGCCAAGCAAATCCCCCACCCCCTCAAGCAAATCGAACAGTATCCGTATCCTAATGTACAACACACCCCAGTCCATATCAGTCCATGTTCTACTACGCCACCTTCTCATTCTCGTCTCGAATATTGAGTATCTGATAACTCTGATCATCGTTCCAACCATACCTACCAAATGAAAAAAAAGTTAGTCCAGCCCAAACAAAGACAGGTAACCAACTGCCCACCTAAGCTTCAAGCCCTCAACACCCGCCAGTTTAACCGCACCGGGCAAAGACGAGTCAATCATCAATCGCACACCATCCACTAGCCCAGCATCCCTCAGCGGCATATCCTTATCTCGGTCCGTTATCACACCCAAAAGGGCAAACGACAAGATACACATCAGCGCACTACACGCCGCCCCAATCACCGCCCGCCAGAGAACGACCTTGAACGTAGCCTTCGGCTCGGACATCGTGACCTGCGCGTCGACAACGTCATCCCATCCACCCAGGGCAGCGCCCAACTGAAAGTCCTGACACACCGAAGGAGGAGTCTGACGAGTATTCATCGGCCAAGGTGGGCAATCACACAATTGCCAAGCCTTCCAAATATAACTCGCATAGAGAGCCGCCAAACTCCCCTCGAGCTCATCAAGTCCGAGATAGGTATAGTTGTTGTTCGATGACGGGGAGACAAGATTGGCGAGCATCTGCTCGACAGAACTCTGGCCGAGATTGATGAGCGATGCGCCGTCAGAGATGATTTCGTCCAAGGTCGGAACAGGGCTGAACGCTGTGAGGAAAAGATCCTCCACACGAACCGGACTAGTCGGTTCCCACTGAAACACGTCCCATTGATGTGGGTCGGGATCCGATGGCGCGTCCGTGTCGACCAGAATTCCGGAATATGTAACCTCGATATACGCTTGCGTCGTCTCAAGCGTACAACCAATAGCCTGGACAAACATCGGCACCGACATGCAAGGACCATCGTCACTGGGAGGACCATGTCCATTCGGCTTGCAAATGCCGGTATCAATAGTTTCATTGACAGTAGTCCCCGTCGAATCGTTATCATCACGGATGAGGATGTCCTCATCTGACGTTGCGATGACGAAAACAACCTGCTGGTGACCTGGGAAACTGAGATCGCTGCTGAGAACCCAAGGTTGGACGACGACTTTTGTGAAGTTGGTGTAATTAGTATTAAAGCAAATATGAGGTACGGGTCCTGGGACGTGGTCGTTCGCGATCGGTCCACATGTCGTTTGAAGGGTTTGAAAGAAGGTTGAAAAGTTCAAGTCTGAGACTTTGGGGTCCCAATAAGGAGGTGGGGGCATGGATAGGTTAAACCAAACGTCGAGAGGACCATCCGCACCAGACGAGACATCGACGGGTATAGCATGTGACGTATCGTTATCGGTATAGGGCATGAGAAAAATGTCGATAGCAGCGTCTTGCACCTGGCTGCATTTGACGTCCATTATAGTGGAATTAACGGTGACTGTAACGCAATTATATGGTGAAATGCACCGTGACATAAAAAGAAGGGGACATACTAGAGCTATATTGCTGGCCTGAGAAAGCATTGATGGGAGTGTCGTATAAAAGGCTGGACGAAAACGTGAGCTACGGCTGATTAACAAGCAAGCAGCTGACGTACCTTTTTTGAAGGCCCGGACTTTTGTTTGAGTAGCCTGCCGAGGATATAAACATTTCAAGATCCCATATTCTTGCCTACAAATTTGTGAGACTCGTGAGATTGCAAATTTAACTCTCATACCGGCCAAGTCCAATTATTATCTCTCACGTAGGCATCGCGTATGTCGTGCGTGGAAATATTGAACGGATTGAGATACGAACCCATATGATTCATGACCGAAGCGTCAACTGTTCGCACAGCACTGGCAATGTATATTTGGATGCCTGTGTCAAAACATGTGACACTTATGCTCCAGGCGCAAAGGAACCCACATACCGAGAACGCTTGACATGACGACACAGAAACATGCTGCAGCGATATAATACAGGGGAATAGTTGTGAAGACAGAGTTGAATGGGTTCAAAGACTGTCGTGAGCTGGTTCTCCAATTTGATAGGGAGGATGCTATGCCATTCCATGCTCGGATGCGAAGGTTGAGTTCGGCGAGACTCGTCGCTACATTCGAATAAGGACAAGAATTGAATACAAGGTAACCACGTACGATGCCGAATAGCAGAATCTACAGCCGCCACACGAGATAAATAAGCCAAAATTATGACCGCTGCCGTGAAGAATATCTGAAACCCGAGTGACAAGTAGCTGGATACAGGAGCAGCCTGCGATGCTCGTGAGCCAGGGGGTGAAAAGGGGGGGATGCGGCGGCCTACATTTGCAAAAGAAACAGATACGTTCTCCTCCAAGCGAAGAACGCCCGCAATGAGGATTGTCAAACTGATGGCGAGAAGAAGGAGATGAAGCAAGTGAATAAGGAAGAGCCGGCGAGAGAGACGGGGAACCAAAGGGGGGGGTACGCCGACTACTGTTGGAGTGCCAGTGGACGACGAGGCATCGAGGGCGAGCAGTGAGGCCCTGTCTGAGCCTTTGTCGTCCTTGTCCAGGAGCAGCATGGTGGAGCAAAACCGGGCTTCAGGGTTGTGCCACGCACTTCATTCACCAGAACCAGCAAAAGTTCTCACAATGGAGATTCCCCGCCGAAATTGTGTTCCAATCAGTGGCGATACCCGAGCGAGAACGAGGATGATGGCCACTGGCAAGACGGAAATAAGACAATGATCAACACTGCCCCCATTTGTAGCCATGACGGCCGGGGGTCCGTGCCGAAGGTTTCCTTTTTGGAACAAACACCCAAGGGAAAAAAGATGACACCTTCACCTTAGAGGTCACCGGAAGAAACGTGTCGCTGGTATTTCCTCGCCCTGTGGATCCCCAATACCCGCAGTCAGATTTTCATTTAGTTTCCAGCTTCCAAGCTTCCAATCCCACGAACAGAGCCGCTCTGTACCCACGTTGTTGCCGGCGTGGGGACACAAGGCGCTTTGGCTGGAAAAAAACACGGAAATACGACGAGCCGCGAGTCAGGAGATGGGACTGCCCAATAAAAGGACACGGTGCTAGGAAAAGTGAGAGGCAGGTGGGTAAGAAGTGTTATCAACTGCGCAAATACGCAGCGCCAAGTGGTTGCCACGTGTCTATATTTATTTTTCGCTCTTTAGTCAAATAACGCGTACATGATGCTCTCTCTTTTCTCCTTCTCTCATCTCATCTACCACAGCAGCGTCCGGCCGACGAAAAGTCGACAGAAAATCAGCATTATTGACCGTATCTGAGGATTCCAAGTACTGCTCAGCATTTTCGCGAGTCTCACTGCGCGTCTTTTTAAACAAAATCGACAGCATATATTTAATTTGTTCTTATAGCAAGCTGCCGTCGTAACGCGTCGAAGTGTATCTTCACTTTGGTTTCAAGGGCGAGCATTACGACGTGTTCGATGTGTTGCAAGGGTCCTGGGTGTTGAGCCATGGTGTGCAGGGACTGGCGAGCCATATTGTTATCGTGTTCTCTGTGGTCCGGATTATCAATCGACCAAACAAAGCTCTCGTTCAATCTCAAGGACCTCCTCGGGATGGCGCTTTCTCGTCTTGGCCCCTTCCATCCCTTGGATTTCCAATCATCCCCAAAAACAAAGTAGCGGACGCCCTGTTACTCCAAATGACCAGGGTGTCCGAGCAATGGTGGGTGTACAGCCACTATCGAGCTGTTTTCAGATCTATGCCAACCCTATTCACCGTCCACAATAAGATCCGGAACCTCAAAGCGCTCTGCCTAAAATGTTGCACATCCCATGAATTTGGTACCATTGACATCTTTCCCCTATCACCCGGCCTTTCCAAGGGCACGGATAACCCACGGTTCACGCAGACCGAAAAGTTGCGGGTCTATGTCTGATAGACAGGATCAAGTTGTTATTCTTTTTTTTTGTAGAGCGTTACACTAAGTATACGGCGGAGGGCAATCAACCATGTTGGTCCCATCCACCCGCTTGGGGCTAGCCCCGTTCATAGTTTGGTATCTGATTGAGGGCGGCAAGACTGTCAGGCCGGATCTCTACACGGGGAAATGCAGTTGCGCACGGCTCGCAGAGCTAGTGTGGGACTCGATGCCTGCCGCGTGGTCTCCCACCGGTTGGCTCCATACCCACTAAAACCCCATACTGATCCATCCAGTCATCTGGTAGTGACTTCTCATCCTTTAATGTTCCCTTCCAGTCTCTGGTTTATTAATTCAAGCCAGTTAGTCTGGATTTTGTTTGCTGTATGTCATTTCTCTGGGCAGTCATCTCCCCTCACAGTGTACCTCAGGCATCTAAGTTTCCATATGACGTGGGAGTTGTTATTCTTGAAGGCTCATTCTTGTGTGTATATCTGGCATTGGCAGCTTTTGACAGCCTACAAGGTAGTTTCCTGATCTTGTCATTCACTGATTGCTCATCTCACCATATAGGCCAGTCCTCAAGAAGTGCTTCTGGAAAGCTGGTCACTTGTATATACACAGTGAGAGAAGATGGGCTGGCATTCACATTGTATTCTACATATGATACCGATCAGTTGGCTCCGTCCCTTTCTTTAAAACCCTTGATTGACCATCCTCCAGTACTTACTAATGCATTGATTATCAAGAAGTCTAGCACCAGTTTTTCCTCGCAAGCGACCAAAGCAATCGGGAGGATTCCCTGAGCACCAGTGGGGAATGACCACTGCCAGCGAAATCGGTGCTGTGGAATATGTCCGAGAAGTTTTTAACAAGCCCACACCACGCGAATCTGGCATGGAGCAGGACACTCGAAACTCGAGCCGCTAAGGGACAGATTTCATCCTCATGGAGGACATACAGGGAGCACCATTGGTCGAGCGCCTTTGTCGAGAATATCGTAGTGGTCCTGTGCGAGTTGATTGACACGAACCAGCATCCGTTCTCTCGAATTGATTATCAGCCTGTTCTTCAAGGGAGGATGTTAGTCCTGCATTGCGAGTAGACGGCTCTACTTGAGGAAGATGGACAATAATGAGCCTGCTGCTGAAAGTATCGGATTGGACCTGTTGTTGATAACCAATACTGGATTGGTTGAGAGAAACCTGTGGTTGGTGACGTTGATCCTTGTAAGTATCTACTGTTATTCTGAGAGAGGCTGAATGCATTGTGATGTGATTAAATCTATCTTTGAAAGTGACAATGGTACTCGAATACCCGGAATTTCGGGGAGTATACAGACGTTCTCTTAGATTTCGTGAAATCGAGCCATTGCCAGTGGGATTTCTAAAGCTGCACCTTTTAGTCAATAATACAACCTTGCGCTCGGGTGGCATTGGAGATCACGAGACTTACCTGCACCTTGTACTTAAAAGCAGAAACTGGCATTGTCGGGCTTCCTGTCTTCTTTAACACCACAGCCTATGGAACCTGCTTGCTACGTTCCACTAGAATGCCTTACCACGGCGGACTCTGCTAATTCTCTCCCTGCCTTGGAGGATTATCACTTTACTCTACGTGCCAAAGACGTTAGTAGCCGCACGTCTCATGCTGTTTTCCATCACGCAGGATTCTAACACGTGTAAATCCACCAAGGTATACAGAATGGAATTCTACTGGGGCCTTTCCCGAGGTGACCTTGAACGGGAATCTCACTTAAATCACGTTCGGCGTAAGTCGTTCTCTCTGGCCGCCCGGAACTTACGTGACTTGTGGCTGTTAGTACGCTCGGATATGAAGGAACTACTGGAAAATGATCAATGGACACTCGTTCCGACGGACGAGACCCTTCGGCGTATATATGACCTCCAGGATTACAACCAAAAATGCTGTCCTGACCTTCGCAGGATGTTCACGAACGTAAGCCGTCAGATTTCCTCAGACTCCTCCCTTCAATAGACCAAAAAGCGAAATTTTCTCAGGTTATCCCAGTGCAAGAATACACGTACAATCTATTCCCTACAAGCGTGACGCGCCGCGTGTACATTATTTTCCCCAGTTCTTCGACCCTCCTGTCCAAGCATCATCCCTCCACCTTGCCGCTCCTTAAGATCTCCTCGCTCGTTCACCCATGCTTTGTCCTGGGAGCGACCTACCGCCTTTTCAGCCGATTTTCGCAGTTGAGGAATCGGCTGGTGAGCGCGGTGTCGTCGTTCTATCTCCTTCAGCTCCCTTCGAGTGTGCGCGGGTTGGCGGAGTGGAGACGTGAGGGGATGATTTCGTCAAGGAGATGGCGCACTCCGGAGATATGGCGACGGCGAAAGGCATTGCTCAAACAGAAAGACTGGTACTAGTTTTTTAATTCTGTAAATGTTATCCCTCCTTCGGCGAATGAGTATGAATAGTTGGCGATACTTATCCTAGGGCTTCGGCTTTGACTGGCCGGAATGGTTTAGAAGATCATTGATCAGGCTTTTAAGAGTCATCTATGCACCATGACAGCAGTGATAGGACTCGGATCTGATGGAAAGCCAAGGGGTGTCAAGAATACGAGGACATCTGGGGAATTAAAATTTTAGTCGTGTATTATACGAGTGTCAGGCAATAATACTTACTTGCTGATATTTCCAAGGATTCGTCAGACGATGTCAGCAAGACTGTTGGTATGTTGGTCCCTGATAACCTGGAACGCGTTGTTGCAGGGTGATCGTGGCCAACTTCATGGCCATCCTTGGCGTTTCGGCGGGCCCAACTGTACCTTTGCAAGGTCCAAAATCATTATTACATCCGGATGAGAAAAGGGAAAACAGTCTTTCAGCTGGTGATGACAGGAACGATGGAACACCATGAGAGCCAAAATGCTGCGACTAATAGCTGCTCTAGAACAAACCCAATAGTCATCGACGAGACTATCAATGAAGGAATAAATGGCCAACTGACCGGAGCGAAACTGTCCACACTTATACAAGCAACTGCCTACAAACTGATCAGAGAGAGAAAGAGCAAAACAGAGACATCACAGAGCAACACGGCAGAACCTTGCTATGGCGAGATGGAACATTGCCGAGGACTCAGATACCTTCCCACGGAAGCCGCGATCGGGTCATCCTTTACCTCGAGAGACATACGGAAGACAATTCAAATATTCCTATGGAGGTCACTCATGGTACCGACAAAGTCAGAGAGTACTGGGACCATATCCCAAACTACGAACACAGAGGGATCTACCCAATCTACAGGGTCCCAGAAACAATCGAGCATATCCTGGCAAAATGTGAGTCACCGGAAAGACAACAGATCTGTGATCTTACGAAAGACCTGTGGCTACGGAAAAATGACTACTGGCCAATGCCCTCGCTGGGCATGGTCCTGAGCAGCGGCTCAAGGAAATCCAAAGACCTCGACAGCAAAACAAAAGGAATGAAGCAAGCCTTTCACATCCTGGTCCCAGGAGTGGATTTTCTCATATGGAAACTTGGCTGCGAGTGCCGAATCGAAAGGGAAGATAACCTAGAGCGTTGCTTTAACAGAGATGAAATTGCATGGAGATGGCGCAGCGTGATGAACCAACAGGACCGATGGATGACCGACAAGCACAGGTTCGGACCTAAAGCTCGTCCTCGACACCTGGGATGGGTTGTTATTCGAACAAGACGGAGAGAAATTACCGGACAACTGGATCCGGACGACCGGGGTTCTAGTGGGTAACGGATCGGACCGCAGTGGACGGAATAGCCAAGCGAGTCTAAGCCCCACACTGTCCTGAAAAGGGCATGCTCTAAAGCATTTCCCTGGATGGTCCCATTCTCGCTGCCAACATTGTAAGTAAATTAACCTTGTTAATATGCTTGCGTTATAGCACCACAACAAAAAATCATTATTACAAGCTATGCCACTTTGGAAATAAATCATGGCATAACAAACATGAACACCTTTACGTTATTCGAATCCTTGAAGAATAAAACCAGAGATTATGTCATGGAACGACAACGAAGAAAAGCAGATGAACGGCGGTGGATCATACGAAAGGCTTGCCGCGGTAACTGCCGAAATAAATGTTGACTTGTTGACTCCCTCCAACCACCTTGTCCCGCTCCTCCAGACATCTACACAATGAGCACACGCTAGTGCGTATATTTCTTTGTCGATAGAAAATAGATGTTGTGCACTGTTGGTCTGAAAAGTTGACCTTGCCGTTCCAAGACCGTAACCTGGAATGACTTATGCCCATACAACCACGATTCACGAGGCGGGCGTCCACATATCGTTCTCTTCAACGTACCACAAAATGCATGTCAACAGTGGGAAGCTATTTAGACCACGACGGAGAGTGGTTATGGAACGACGCGCTCCGTACTACCTTGGCTGTCAATACTAGACAATGTCTCGCATCACTTACCGAACGAAGTTGTCGTCATCAGCCGTTGGAGCGAAAACTTGCGCGTACGATTCGAAAGCTTCGCTCAAGGTTTACTGGCACCATTCATTTTTCCATTACTCCGTTCTAATACAAAGTCTTTCTTCTCGGATTTGACAACGGGGCTGATGCCATCGCACGGATACCCTCCGCGCTCGTGGGTAATGTGCACATGTCCACAGCCGGCGAAGTGGCCACCACGGAATACGTACGAAAGATATTCGGAGAACCCACACCGCGCGTCTAGCCTGGGCGGGACTCCTGAACTCAGGTCCGCCGTAGGAGCAGATTTCATCCTCATGGAGAGGATACATGGAGGACCACTGGCTGAACAGTTTTGACGCGGATATGGGCGCTACACTGAAAGACCTTGTCTTCTTCGATGCACGCCTCCATGACAAGTTCTTTTCGCAGACTGGGAGTCTGTTCTTCAAGGAGGATGTCAGCCTGGAGTTGTAGAAGAGGCCTCTGTACTTGAAGGAGGAGTACAATAGAGAGCCTGCTGCAGAAAAGAATCGTATTGGGCCTGTTGTTGACAGGCAACGCTGTAGAGGGCGATCGTGGTCCTTGTAAGTTCGCATGCTGTATTCGAATTGAACTGAATACCGCCCTAGGGCTTGATATGACCTCTTCCATACAATCCACTTGCCAGTTAGCACTGCGCAGGACCGAATCTCACGCAGCCAGCGCCACCTCCTCTCATCCAGTTTGCTCCTCAGCAGGTCCAAACCCCATGACCTCCCCGAAGTGCGTCAACTCTTACAGTAATGCATATCCCTAGCGCCCTACTTGAATCCCTCGTCGGAGCCAGTATTGACATTCCCGCGCCTCACCCACCCCGATCTCTCTCAGTCCAACATAATCGCCGAAGCAGCTAACGTTCTATCGTACATCGACTGGCAGGGCATCATGACTTTCCCTTACATCCAGTGCACTGTCCTTCCTCCTGCAGTACTCTACGAAGGCAGCCTGATTCCTCTCACCGACGATTCCTTCAGCATGCCAGAGATGCCCTCGGATATCTCCACCAGAACTCAGAGAACAAGCAGACCTCGAGTTGAGACTCGCCAAGTGGCACCGACTGACGTCAAGCGTCTTACTCCGCCGAATCCCACTGCCCCCCACAACAGCCTGTGTACTACGTGCCCAGCTACTCACCTCGCTCCCCGAGACTGCTGCTCTGAGGTGCTACGCTAACGGTCCCAAAGACCTGCGTCATCTCGTTCGTGAGCTGTGCGATGCTCGTCGTGCCTTCCTCCTGTCCACTTGACTGCGGCAGATATCACATGAAATCAAGAAGAATATCCCGATTTCATGCACTTCCCAAAAATGCAGAAATGAATATCGAGTAGTCCGTATACAGTGCGATCCTGATGGATAGATGCTGGAAGAGCACGTAGATGCGATGCGGTGGAATTGGGCTACTGCGCGCCAAAGCGTGGAATGAAGAGAAATTGTCTCCATTCCCGTTCGAGGAGGGAATGTGGTCATTTTATCTCATTTGACTGGTGACCAGCTTAGGTTTTAATCAGCTTTTTGCTGCTGGTTTTCTATAAGTGACAAAATCCATTAGTGTATGGCCGACTAGCTCAGTTGGTTAGAGCGTCGTGCTAATAACACGAAGGTCTTGGGTTCGATCCCCACGTTGGCCATTGAGAAATACGGTTTGAGCTTTTAGTCCTCGCCAAACCCAATTTTTGGGTCGAAATTTTATTCTCAGGCCTCAAAGGCGTACCCACCTAACCACGTGATGGACAATGACATAATATATGACATTAATTTCATGACTAGGCCATATGGCCGTTTCCGGCAGTTTCATTGCAACCTCCCCTCAATGCCTCTGAATTTGGCAGGCGTCGCACACCCAATTCTTGGGCACTCGACTCCTACCTAAACAGGATAGATGGAACTTAATCACAGTCAGTCCTTGCACAAGGAATAATAGGGATTCTTATAAAATTTTTTTCAGGCCTTCCAAGGCGAACCAACCACCCTACCGACTGTTCCGGGCCGACATTCCCGAGCACCTTTGGATGAGGTAAGGTTTTATACTGACCCCTGCCAGGGAGAGGTTTTTGATAACGGTTCACATGACTGGCGCGTGGGCAGGTTTTTTTTTTTCGAGAATCTGCCTCCGTGCTTTTGTACATCTCGTTGATCTTTCAGGTCGCAGTGGGTGAAATCTCGAAGATTTATTGACGGAAAGAAAGTTCGGAAAGGTCGGGCCGAGTTTTATCAGGAGTGCTCCACTCTCATTTTGATACAACACCGCTTTCTCTGTCCACGCACTGAGGGTCATTTGCTTATGGGTTTGCTTTCAGGATCATGTGGGGAAATTCTGGAACGCAAGCGAGGCTAATGGCTTCTTTGGCAGCACATGGATGCATGTCCTGTGATATAGTGTCAATTCGTGTGTCCTGCACACATCTCTGGGAGTTTTCTGGGGCTATCTCGGTTACATATTGGAGTGCGAACGTCATCTTCTGCGTTGATCTTGGCTCGAATCGACCCTTGGACTGGCATAATATTCCCTGCTTTTCAGAAAAGTTATTGATAGGAGAAACGGAGCCCTGCGTGTAGAAACTCAAACTAGATAACCGGCACTCTCTGCTCTTTACGTGTAAGAAGAGTTCCGGCCAATTTTTCGGGTTGGGGGTGCTCACGGTAATCTGACAACTCTCGTAATGTGGTTTTTCGATGAAGTTACCCTCCGGAGGCCGAAATGAACGAATAGTTGTGAAAGCCTTGTTTGGATTCGGCAAGCTATCTTCAACTCGACGCATCCACATGGTGTAATGGATACCGTTACTAATACTCTCACCGCATCGTCGCCGTTTTGACTGAGCACACGATGGACGGCATGGTACGCATTTGTTACTCTTCCCTTTTTCACGTTTAGGTAGTAGCTACGTCATTTCCGTTGCCCGACAACTATTTCCCAACTTCCTTCTTCTCCCTTTCATTTCTACTATTCTTTTTTCCGTAGTGCATATTCTCCTTCAACTAACTTGTTCGGCACCGCAAGAGCGCCCCTTGGGAACAAGCCGTTCAGGGCACATACGGTTTCGTTATTGCATGGAAATCCGGGGTAGAGATGTTATCAATTAATTGATAATCCAAGGTTTTGGCGCCGGCGTTTAAGGGCGCGAATGTAGAACACGAGGCAACGATAGTGAACCTCCGTTTTCTATCAACATGCAGAACGATTTACATAAATCCCGTTGGAACCTGGAAATGACTCCGAGGAAAATGGCCCCTAATGGCTCGGGACCTAAAACAGTCGACCACGTGATGCCGAGGACCAGCGCAGCCTCGACGAGGGAAGCTACCCTTATTCTTGTGCCACTATCATTACCGCCGCCATTTTTGTACTTCTCCCATTTCTTCCCTTATACGACGCTGAATTTGACCCGTCATGTCTTCAACGTCGCCTCGTTATCCGCCGCCAGGGGCTTGTCCTCCTCGACCTCCGACAATTGACGACCTTGCAGCGCGCGCCGTCGTGTCTCAGGATAACCGGATACCCATCAAGACCCTATTGAAGGCTGCAGATACCTGGCGCAACCGGGGCCTGGCCTATGAGGAGGAGCTAGACCTCCAAAATGCATTCATCGCTTATGCTAGTGCTGGTAAACTAGCATTGGAAGTCATAGCGGTTCATCCTGATTATGAAAAGGCACTCAATGAAGAGCAGAAGGCATCTTTGGCGAAAGTGAGTTCGCCCAACCTTTTTTCTCGGCAATGTCCTCCCAGGTTACGGGCGCTTGTTTTATTTCATTATAGCAGCATTCTAATTTGATTATTTCCTTAGAATGGTGAACGTATACTTGCCGACCTTTCAGGTGTAAAAGAGAAACTGTTAAAGCAACGGGAAGAGTGGGATCGCAAGTATGGCGGTGCGACGCAGCAACCGGAAGGGGTTCATACTCCAACTCCGACATCACTTACTCGTCATATGAATGGCTCTCAAGGAGGACGGACTGAGTCGCCACGGATAAATTTGCCTCCAGAACAACAACGTCAGTGGCGTGATGAAGAAGTTATGTGGAGAAAGCAAACTGAGGACATCACTCGACAGATGGCGGAGGAACGCGTGGCCGCTGTGGCGCCAAATGGCTACTCAGATAGACGTACGGCTGCCGTCCTAGATGCGGCACGACAGGCAGCAGGAGCTCCCTTACCAACAGAAAGCGGAACTAGCTCCCAGGCCAATGCTCAGGAAGAAAAGCGTAAGCAGCAAGAGGAGATGCGGATCCGGTCCGAGAAAATTGCTCAGCGGAACGAGGAGAGGAGGAAGCAAATGCAGGAGATGATGCAGCGACAACAGCAGGCGGAGGGGAACGCGCAGAATGAACGGAGAAGGATTGACGAGAGTAACGCCGCAACATTTATCCCACCTCCCCCGGCACTACCCCCTTTGTCATTGACTATGCGTGAAGCCATGAGCGCACCGCCGCCGCCTATGGCCATGCCCGTTCCGTCGACGTCGAGCCAGATCCCCAATACCTCTTCATCATCACGACCATCATCCGAACCAATCGCACAGCCTACTGCCCAATTTCCTATACCTTCGGCATCAATGCACAATACGGCACCATTATACCAGCAACTTCCTCAGCTCCCTCCTATGCCACCACCGTCACGCTATCCGCCACTCCCGACAGCCCGGTTAGCCTCTCGCGAAGCTGCAGCTTCATCTACACCAACCGCAGGCCCTTCGCGGACCTCCGATGTTACGGCGGACTTTTCTCAATTGAATATCAATGATGAACCCCATATGATGCCCCTTGAAAGCCCGACTCGGTATGAGGGCGATTCTACGGACTCTGAGGCACCGCAGCATCAGGCGTCCTCGTATCGTCGCGCGAGGCTGAGACACCAGGCATTCATCGATAATAACCGAACGCCCACCAGGGCAGGCCCTTCTCGGTATGTATTTCAGCACGTTTTTTCCCCTTTTCGTGTTCTTAAACCGTGTTTGGCTAGACCTCTTTATCCGCCTCCGATAACAACGACTTCACCGGCACCCGCTGACGGAGGACCAATAGAGTACCCGCAGCTTATGACCCAGCACCAAAAGACGCAAGGATACTCACCTTCTCTCAACTCTATGTTCTCGTCCACCAAAGCTCCCGTTGTTGTTTCACCGCTTCTGTTGGATCAAGGATACCCTAACAGGTCTCAACAACTATATCCCCCGAATTTTTTTCCTTATCCTCCATCCCAACCGCCTCCACCAGTCGCTTATCCTAATCTCGCTCAGCGTCATAGTCACCATCATCACTATGGTTTGCGTCCTCACCTTACACGCTCTGACTCGGATCGAATACCCCGTCCAAACTCGTCTTCTCGGGAGCTTAAACACGTGAATCTGCCTCGCGAGTGTCTGCCGCGTTTCCTAGCGATCGCAAAAGTCAACACGATGATAAATCGAGAGACCTGTGGACTCTTGCTCGGGAAGGACAAGGGCCACAAATTTGTTGTCACGACGATGTTGATACCGAAGCAGCACTCGACGAGTGACACATGTACAATGGACGGAGAGGAGCTGGTGTTACGTTTTACGGAGGAGAGGAACTTGATTACTCTTGGATGGGTGAGCGCTGTCGCTGTTTATGACTTTCGAGGGTATCTGCTGACAAGCGTTGTTTGATAGATCCATACGCACCCCACACAAACCTGTATGTTGATAATTGATTATCTCGAAGCACTGTCGCTGATTAACATCCCAATTCCGGATAGGTTTTATGTCGTCTGTCGACTTGCATACCCACTCCGGGTTTCAACGTATGCTTCCCGAATCTTTTGCAGTTGTTTGCGCACCCAGACATAACCCCAAGTGCGTCTTCTGATTCTGAAATGGTCATCCTTGGAGCTTAATCGTCTCACCATTACAGCTTTGGTATCTTCCGCCTCACAGATCCCCCAGGTCTGCAGACGATTTTGAACTGCACTGCTACAGAGGCGTTCCATCCCCATCCGGATCAACCTATATATACCGTGCGTGTATCCATTCCCGCGGATTCTAGTCCTACTGATTGACGTTTTGTTGTCAGGACGCCGATAAGGGACATGTTCAGATGAAAGAGGGTATGTCGCTGGAGATTGTGGATTTACGATGACGATTCGGCCAGTCTATCATTTGTATCAAACATTGGTCTTTATCGGATGATTTGGATAAGATCTGATGGATAATCTGATGTAATGGCAGGGCTGTCCAGTCCTCGTTGTATGGTATGTTATAATGAACACCCCGGGTTCCAAGATATCATATGGCGATACCTCTCACGGGCGAACTTCTTTGTTCCCACCAAGTGTCATATCAGTTCGAGTTTTTATAGCTCGTTCTTCTTCAGTGCAACGCTGCCCTAGGGCTATTTAGTCCTGGATCCGACTCTGAAACTTGCCTTCAGATAATGAATCACCCATACAGCGGGTCGGCAAGTTATATCTACGCGAATGGAGTACGTCGGACGGTGTTCTTGATGGCGTTGCTATTTAGGACTCACTGTTCTTGAACAGTACGCCCCTAGGCCAAGCTGGTATGGGCCGTATTCGCATATGAGGAGTTTCGCTCCGGTGGGTCGCTCGTTGTTCTGTCTATGGGGGATGTGCTGGCAGGTTTACCTCGGCTTACTACCTTGGTTTTAGGACATGTCCTCAATGGAGGCTTTCCCGGCCCAGTGGGTCCCGCCAAGTTCGAATGGACATGTTTCCACGGAGCAGTGGCCGTGGTTGGGCGAAAAGGATATGCTGTCGTTCAGTGATCCGAAGCCTATGTATGTGTTGGCGTTGAAGAGATGGAGACAGAGGATTCGTGTGCGTTTCTTCTTGTTGTTTTCTGCTTTGGGTGTGGTGTGTTTCTTATGTCTCTCTCTTCGTAGACTCGCGTGTTGTGTGCGGTGCGCAAAATGAGATATTGGTATATAGGACATTGATGTTATCCTATTATTATTGTATATGTGTTAGTTCAGAGAAAGATATCGGCATTAATGGGGTAGTGGTAACCTGGGTCGTTGCCATGTGAATGTCGACCCGCCGGGGGTTCGATTCCCCCTTAATGCACTATCGATGATAGTACCAAGGTTTTTTTTTTTTTGCTTCAAAAGTGAATTTGGAACTCGTTACTTGTAAGTTGTTATTTACAATGATCTTAATCCTGGAATTTGAAATTTGGAAGTAGCAAAATCCGATGCATGGGGTGCTCAGACTATTCGCAAGTATACATACTAATTTACCACGGCAACAGCATAATCAGTGTACCCCTTGCCACTAGCATCTCCCCGAATGTAGAAAGTGAGTCTGTCATAGGGGGATAAAGGGATTCTATGCTTCAACCTCAATGTGATGTCCGGCTAAAGGAACAACAGTCAGTGAACCGATCTCAAGTTCGTCGTATCGAGGGAACACACGTTGGAAATGAAGTATCGCCCGAAAGCGATGATATCACCTTTGGTATCTGCTGTATCCATAGCGCTCTCTCTGGTGTACGCCCCTGCTGAAATAAGCGGCCTCGGGGCCCATATATCTCGAATGAAATCATTTGATTCATTTGGCAACACGTCGTCCCGGGTGAACGGACCACTGATTCTGGGCTCGACAACGTGGATGTACGCCAGGTCCGGATGCCTTTGTTTGATCTTTAACATCAAATAAGAGAACGTCGGAACCGGGTCTTCCATGCGCATGTCTGGGGGGGTGGAGTCGGAAAAGATTGTCAATGACGGCTTGTGAAATAAGGAGAAACTTGCCTTGGAAGGGCGCCCAGGGGCTCACTCGAAAGCCGGTCCTTTCTGCCCCTACAGCTTCGACCACGGCGTCTATTACCTGCAGCGCGAACCTGACTCGGTTCTCGACGCTTCCCCCGTACTCGTCCGTCCTCTGGTTGGATACGTCCTGTATGAACTGGTCAATCTGGTACCCATTCGCACCGTGGATCTCTACGCCATCAAATCCACCTTCGTATACAGCCTTGGACGCGCCTTGAGCGTACATTCGTACGTATTCTTGGATTTCCTCCACAGTGAGTTCTCTTGGAGTTTCCTCCTTCCCTGTCAGTCTTATGGGGGATGGTGCGGTATACGGAAGTGGCGGATCCTCCTCTCGTAGTGAGGTAATGTCCGCCGCGCGCCCAAGAGACCAGATTTGGCAGAAAATGAAGCTGCCCTTGGCGTGGACGGCGTCTGTTATCTGAGTGGAGCAACGGATCAGTTTTGGGATGATAACTTTTTATGATTAAACGACGGGTGGTGTATAATAAATACCTCTTTCCATGCCTCAAGCTGTTCTCGACTCCACACGCCAGGATTGTAGTCTCTACCGACAGCCTTCTGGGCAATCCATGCTGCCTCTGAGATAAGGAGCGTTCCGGGGTCGCTTGCACGCTGGGAGTAGTATTCCTTGACTACAGATACATGTGGAATACGAGTCTTCTGGGTGGCTCGGTATCGCGTCAAGGGTGCCATGACGATGCGATGGTTGAGGGTCATATTACCCACTTTAACAGGCTGGAAGAGTTGTGAAGGCATGGGTAAAAGGATGTGAATATAGATAGTATTAGATGAAATTACTTTCTTGTCATTCGGATTTCCGAGTCGAGTAGTGGGTTCGGTCGGTCATGTCGGACCATCTTCCACGGACTACGGATCGGGCCGTGTAAAAGCGAGTTAGCCAGGAGGTTTCGGTGCTGGAGGTAATCAGACGCGGGGGAACATCCTGCTGGGTGATTTTTACGTTCTAAAAGAGGATGGAACTTTTGACGCAAGCCGTTATCTCCGTCCCCCGAAGCTCGTGAAACCGGTAACTCCCGCCAAAGGTCCTGGGGGGTAAAGCGCATAGTTCTTGTCCTAACTACAAGAAGAAAGATTTGGAGAACTGTTCATGAACTGTTCAGCGTCACTGGATGGGAATTCCAAAGTAGTCAGCATCTGCCTCTGAAAGTACCGGGTACCGCTGAGAAATGATATACCTTTTCAAGGGAAAGCTAAGGCTGGAACTGTCCGCTTCTACGCATTCTTCATGGCCGTAGCATATCAAGTGACTGTTGAACTCACGAAGGAAGCGTGAAAGATCGGATCGATCAAACCTCGGCATTCCCCGACTCTCCCACCTTCCTATACCCTTATCCAGTCGTTTACCAAAGCCAATACCTCCGGGAGCAAATACCAGTAAATACCCTTCAGGCCGCCCTCGACCACATTTCTGCTTTTTATATCCGTCGTCGACAAGGACGATGCGGCTTACTGACCGTCCTGAAGTGCAATGGGCGCGACATAGCGGTTATATCTTTTTGGTCTGCGTCTTTATTGTCTTTCTGCAAGCCGGCCTCTGGGCAGAAAGCAGGAGCCATACTGGATTGGGTACCCCAAAATCGGTTTTCTCGCTAGCGGAAACGAGTTCTGTGGCGACTATCAATACCCATCCGATACCGAAGCTGATAGAGGCAGCCGAAGAACAGTACCGGGCCAAGGTGTCGCGGCAGAGCCAGACGTTGGAGGATGCTGTCGTGGAGTACAAACGACGGTACCGCCGCCCGCCGCCGAAGGGCTTCGATGCCTGGTGGCGTTTCGCCAAGGATAACGACGTGATCATGGTAGATGAGTACGATGGGCTGATGGAAGACCTTGAACCATTTTGGAGCATGCCGGGACAAGAGCTTCGTCGACGGTCCCGACAGGTATGCGAACACTGACCGACCCGAGAGGAGGTTGTCCTTGCTGACGATGAGCACACAGGCTGCCGAGCTTCCCTCAATTGACCTTGTGAGAGTACGGAACGGCAAGGCGACTCTGCTCAATCTAAACAGGGGTTACGAGAATGGCGATGTCAGCGCTAGAGCCCAGGGATTGCATAGGATGATGGAGAAATTCGTTCATACTGTGCGTACACCCTACGTTTGCGAGGATACTGGCTGACTTGGGTTGCGCCAGTTACCTGACATGGATTTCCCCGTCAATGCCAATGCCGAAGGTCGCGTTACCGTACCATGGGAGCATAGGAAGTATACAAATCTTACAAATCAAGATTCTACAGGTGAGCATACACGCCTTCTCCTGTTTTCCTCATCTGATGTTATTGCCCTTCAGCTGGTGTCGAAAGCATGCTCGGCGGAGAATTTATCCCGGATTGGCGTGGCGACGGTAACGTATGGGAGGCTATGCGGCGAACATGCGAACCGACGTCTCCCGCGCGCCGTCTGTACGCATCCACCAAGAACGTCTTCTCCGCCCAACCTATCGATTATATGTCCGGAACGCAACGTCCAGGCAATGATTTCAACTTCCTGTCTTCCACTTCGGCGAACCTCGACTTTTGTACTCTTCCACATGCACATTACCAGCAAGGACTCTTTTTCTCCGATTGGCGAACAATACCCGTGCTTTACCCCGTGTTTAGTCCGGCTAAGGCCAAAGGTTTCATGGATATCAAGATTCCCAGCCACTACTACTACGGAAGCACCAAGCGGTATACCTACGGTTGGGATCCCATCAACCTGGAATTGAAGGAGACCGACGATATGGAAGTACCGTGGGAGCACAAGTTGGACAAAGTCTTCTGGCGAGGCTCATCTATCGGTGGAGGGAACAATCCGAGTGGTTTCTCTCCCCAGTATCACCGCCAACGGTTTGTCAGAATGGCGTCACAGATCGGTAACAATAACCGGACCGTGACCTTCGAGGACCCACCATCGTCCTCGCGCTTTGTGTCTGTTCCTGTATCGATGGGAAAACTCAACGACGACATCATGAATGTCGCCTTCACTAAGGCCACCAACCCCGAGGCTTATCCTGGCGGATTAACTGAGTTAGTCAAGGACCACCGGTTCGGTGACGCTGTGTGGCTAGGGTACAATTGGAGGTACAAGTACATCGTTGACCTTGATGGCATGAGCTACAGCGGGCGCTTTATGGCATTCCTTGCTAGCGACAGTGTCCCTGTCAAGGCTACAATGTACAAGGAGTTCTATTCGGATTGGATACAGCCTTGGTAAGTGTTTCTTCATGAACACCGATCTGTTTTGCTCACGTTCGTCGTTACTAGGGTACATTACATCCCGCTATCGACGACGTACAAGGAGATATACAACATCCACGCGTATTTCTCCGGTCCCTCGCCTGCGACGGTTGAGGCTGCAGAGAGTCTGGGTGTGATCCTACGGCACGATGCACATATGTCACAAACGGCGGACCGCCAACTAAGGCGGATTGCCCGTGCAGGGAAGCAATGGAAAAAGACCATGAACAGGCCAATCGATATGGATGGTATGCGGTCTATCTTTTTGAAATGTTTCCCCTCCCCCCTCTCATCTGACTCTTTTCCAGCTTATGTCTACCGACTGTGCCTCGAATATGCTAGGTTACTAGCTGAGGATAGGGATGCTATGGTTTACGATCCGTAAAAAGCTCTTATATAGATACAGATCTCTTGCTTTTTAATCACTGATTTTCAGATTGACATTGTAGCACTATAACGCAGTATATCGGATTAATGCGGAGAGTATTTTATTGGGTTTTTCGAGTGCCTGAAGGAGGCTCGTAGTGATGTGGTGCTTGAAATTTGCAATGGGTCTGGACCGTCATAAGATAAGTGTGTGGACCGCGTTGGTTAATTGTGAGTAGTTAAACTATTCCTACCTTGTGGTGCTTCATGTTTCTGAATAGATGAAATGATACCCGTAGACCTGCGCTAATCGGCCCTTTGTGACTACTGGCTTTTAGACGATTGGACTATTCACCCCTTTCTTGTGCATGTTTTGTAACGGGAAAGAATGCGGGGATTGTGCTGAAGAAACCCTTTACGTGTAATCACTCAAGAGCTCAGATGGCACAGCAAGTGGTCCTCGCACAAGCCGAAAGTAAGGAGGTCGCTGCTTGTGCTAAAGATGATCTATCCTTCGGAAGAAGAAAAGTTGGCCTCGCATCTTTCTTTAGACATTCTGGTAGGTAGGTCTCTTCGTCGCCCTCGCCACCACGGGATCTGGGCGTTCGTGCGAGACTAGTGGGAATCCGAGGTGAGGACGATTCTGTCCTCTTTGTCATATATATTTATGCTATTGACCTACCACGGTCATACATTCGGGATAGGTATATGTGAGTCTTTCGTCGTCGTCGTCGTTGCATCTTCCAGCCGCACTGTGCCGTCGTTGTTCCTCTCCATTACTTTTCTTTCACTTGCCCTCCTTCAGCTCCGCTTTCAATGTATTTTATCGCATCTTGCATCGGGCCTCTTCTCTTGTTTCGTCACCAGCCAGTCTTACTTTCCTCGTAGGAGTTCCTCTAATTCGATTCACTTGCAGTAAAGCTGGACGTCACTCTCAATTCGGTTGCGATCGCTATCCAGGGGAAACTATCACCGCTCCTGATTTCGTTCTGTATAGACAGACACGTACAGATCATCGAATCTGTTCCATAGAGTGGATCATGCCAAGACCGTTTGGGCGTGTTCCGTTTTTCGCTCACTCCTCAATTTTATGTAACAACCCGTCCTTCAATCCTCTACAGAAACTCGACAGAAATAAACTGTCATCTACATGACATAGAATGTGCACAGGTTCGTTAACTTTATATCAGCCACAAAAGCTTATTTGATATATTTGGTTCAAATAGACTACAAAGGCACCATCAAGTTCATTTGCCTGTCTCATGGCTCCATGATTACTTCGTCTCAGTCAGAAGAGGTCACAGACTGCCCCAACAACATTTCGACGCATCTTGTGTTGTGACCCGTCTGCGGTCCATGCGAGAGGGAGGAGTAGCAATGTGATAGTCACCAATGTGGTTGCTGAGGTTACCGACACGGCGACTTTAGTGACGGTGAGTGATGTGCTTTTGGGATGCAACATCATCTTGTAGTTGAAAGGTGAGGTCGTGGGCTCTGCAGAACGCTCGGATACTGTCTAGCTCGACGTCCGTCACCTTTTCCTTGCTCTGGGTGGTGTGGGAAATCCGTCCATGGTGGTGGTACGGAAACAAGGAGCGTCCCGCCGCATAATTCTTTGTCCTGGAGAAAATCGAAGAAAGACTGATGGACTGGCAGTATAATGATCCCTTTTCAAACCTGTAGAACGCTCCCCAATATCTTCAGGACATAAGATGGTCTGGGGCCATCTGGCTGTCGAGGCGCCATGTTATCGAGAGTCCAGACATGGTTTGGTCCTCCTAAAACGACGATGTCAGCTGGCACATCATGGATATACTGCCTCAAATCCGTGCTTTTTGGCCTTTCGGACACGATGACGTCCAGAGCCGTCTGATAAAGATGTGCCAAGGAGTCTTTAGCGACCTCTTGAGTATTTGCAATCTGAATTCACACATCGAGTGCTCCACATAGAATTCGGAATGGTTCATCGTCATTATAGATGGCACGAAAACGTGAATCGATATAGAACCGAATATCCGCACTCGCGTCCGGAGATGAGGGGTCTGCTGATAAAAAAGACGCATAAAAGGCAGACCAGTTCCGAATCCCTCTGCAAGAACGGCAAGTGTCTCGTTACAAGTTCGACGTTCATCCAATCCATCAATTATAACGACCAAGGAGGGTCCGTTTTCTGGTATTCCCTCGTATGCTGTTCAGCGGCTCTAGGAGAAGCAATTCAAACTGCTCCTTCGCCGACGATGACGGCAAACCCAGGATCTCTGTGCGGTCATTGTCAACACGACAAATGGCAGTACAAATGGCTGGGACTCGATTGCACAGGGAGTGCGCGATGATAAGGATGATTGTTCGTGGTATGTCTGACATTATCCACGGTGGAAAGACAATTACGATCGTATCGAATGAAGGCGGCAAGTGATGAGCCTCTGGTTCGGGCTCGCATTGTTAAATTATGGTACAAGGTCCCCATAACCGAGCTCTTTCACGTTCCTGCCATGCCGCGGCACCAAAACGTACTGCCATTTCTGTCGTCAATCCATTTCTCTATCGTATCAATAGCCTTGACCCTAGTGCCTAACATGCAGGCTGACGTAGGGCCGAACTCGAATTGATTGGGTAATTCAGATGCAGCTGCGAGCCTTTTAAAGTTTTCTTTCATTTCTGAAAGATCATGATTGAGCAAAGAAATTTTGGATATCAAGTGAATAACATACCGCGCCATTCTTCCTCTGCCTTAGCCATATCCAAAGTTTCCGTAGAGATCTTCAAATGGAGCCTCGTATTCAATTTTTGGAATTATTCCCGGAGTGTTTTGACTTTCTTGGATAGGTTAGCGCTGATCACTCGACCTGGCTTGATTGATGAGACATAAATGGTATTTATAGATAGCCCTAAAGTTCATATTCACCTAAAATGCTCTGCTTTGCGTATCCTTCAATGAACCGAGCGCATGAAATTGTCTGCTTGAAAAGGGCGTCATACACGAAGGCAAGCCTTTTTATAGCTCGTAAGGCCTTGCTCTCGCTCGCCGCTTCGTAGGCTGATATCATGATACCATAGAGCTCTGCCACCTGTTCATTCGTATCCTCTTGTTTCTTCAATATCTATTGTCTTCATCAACTTTCGACGGACGATCTACTTTAGAACCAAATCTTACGTCGACCCCCATGGATACGAAACTCCATGCCAACTTGGCGCTAGGATGACTCTTATCATTAGGACACAATTGAGCTAGATGGATAGTACAGATTTGAGAGAAACATACCTCTGCTAGCATATCGATCATTCTCTTAACGGCCACCGCACGGCGAAGGACCGGGCCGATTTTATTCAGAGGATCTTTCGGTTTCGAAGCAGCCTGGACAAGCCTTCTCGATCCTGTGTACCAGCGCTATCTAGTACGCACTGAGAGCCTTGTCGAACGCCTAAGCAACATCTTATCTGACTTGATCTCGAGGCGGTAACGTACCACTGTGTTTTTCTTCATGCAACCCACTCTCATACCCAAGTCATTCTAGGCTGCCGGACATCTAGATGGATCTCGAAACGTGCTATCTATCGAAGGGGACCCTCCAGCAACTCACGAAACTGCCGAAGGAGCCACCGAAGAATCCTCGAGTCCACGAGATTCCGGCGCTCTTGTCGGAGTTTACTATGGACGTTCTCTAGACATGTCGAAGGGATACACCTGACGAGGAAGGGATCCTTCAGATGATCCGCCCGGCTCAGGAAAAAGTTCAAACGGGCTATTCGGGGGACGGCTCCACAGTTTCGTCCATTTGAGCGGAACCTTGCTGGTAATCTAACGCTTGCTGCTCCGACTTTTTTGGGTCATGAAAACGATGAGGGCGTGGTGGAATCTGGAGAGGATCAGTGTATCTATGTGGATGAAGTGCAAACCAGGGCTCTTCAGTAAGTGTTTATCTAAAGTGTTATTATCTGTTGCTATAAGTACTCATTGGTAATTATACAGTGCGCGAGCTCCCTGGACATTACCCATTCGTCGTCCAAGCCTCATATATCTTCAAAGTGACTGACAAGTGGCACATACCTGCTAAAATCCTGTGCAAAGCTGTTTACAGTGTCCTCATCACTCACGTCAACACGCTTATCACTTCATCATTTTGGTGAGTTTGGACAAAATATCCTGGAACAGCGTGTCCGGTAAGACACTTTTTTTCTTTCTGCAATTTCAAACAGTCTAACAAAATGGTCATTGGCATTCGGATTCTCGCTGATTAGAACACCATAGGAAAGACATGGTGGTCTCCGTGCGGCGATTTGCTAAGGTTTGACGAGAATTTTGAGTCAGCAATACCTGCGTATGTACTCTCCCTGGTACACCGAGAACCAGCACGGAAAACGAGGTCGAATAGAAGGCAATGAGGGTCCTAGACGAAGGTAAAAATGGAAAGCAATGTATAGACCGCACTGTCCGCAGTGGTTGCTATTTCCGGTGCTGAATCATCACCGGCCATTGAGTTCTGCGACGGCCAAGTAAATCTTAGAATTATTTCTCTACAACGAAGTCTTCGGACATGAAAAACACAAGTTGTATTATTTGTATCCCATATGCAGCTGATTCAATGTCCAAAAACGCAATAGCAGCGTCTAGATAGTAGCAAACATACAAAATTAACTTAGGTATCGTCTGGAGACTGTCAACAACCCGCGCCTTTCAACTTGTTCAAAGAACGCAGCACCTTTGAATGTCAATCCCTCCAGCTCGCCTTCCCACGACAACCACTCGGCTTTCTCTTCTCCTTCTCCGTCCCACTCCTCCGGGGTTGCGCTGAACACGAGCTCAACCTTGCTCAATTCCATCTTGGATAAAACTGCATCGAGCTCTGCCCACTTGTCCGGACTCCCAGATATGCCAATCAGGTCATACTCCAATTGGACCTCCTTTAAGCACCCCCCCTGAGCTTTGTGTAGCAGGTGTATGAGCCAATCTGTTATCTCGTCGTAGTCTTTGCATGTATCCACCGGATATGAGCGCCAGGGGGTGGTCACAAGCAAACGAAGCCTGGTAATGTTTTGGATATCCGGAACGGGTATCTCTGGCTTGGAGGCTCCCACTAGAAATAACTCATCCAGGTGCGTATAAGGAATCACGTCGTATTGTGGGATGTTTTGCTCCGGATAATAAATTGGGTAGGTAAGCCGTCGAATACGAGATGGCATGGAGAGGAGTGGGAGGAGGCACTTGATAGTATGCACGTCCGATTGGCTGCTGCCCTGGGTAATCACTAATTCTTCAAGGTCAAGGGAAACTTCAGACGGTGAGGATGTCTCTTCAACAATGTCTATGTCGTATAGTGCTAGCTTGTTTAATTTATGGAACCTGCCGAGGAAGGTGCCAAGGTTCGTCACAGAACAGTGATTCATTTCCAATTCCTCAACTTCAGGCCAGACGATATTAATACCGACTAGTTCCACCTGGACAAGATGCAAGGACGTCAAATTCTTCATCATTGCAAAGACGATGGGCAGCTGTGGTTCAGAGGCAACCCACGTACGACAGGGGGCATTGAACCAGTTGGGATTTTCGCTCAAGGTAAGAGTCCTTACAAGTGCCGCCACATTTTGGCACTTCTTCGAGAAATTTTCGCAGCGATTGGACGACCGATTTGGGAGGAAATCGAAGTGCATGGCATGGAATAGGTGATAGCGGCTGCGGTGGACAAGTTGACGAGAGGACAATGCGCAAGCTGTAAGAGAGGGAACGTCATCGGACAGAGCGTCAATTATTTCATTTATGAGTTCTGGTGGTAACCTAGGTGTCCAAACCGCACGTTGTAGGGTAGATTGTAAGGTACTCATGGCGGTCATGGACAAAGTTCAGGGCAGGGGCTTTGAGGTCGGTCTCTTATAAGTACCGTGACCGAGACTTTTATTTCCTAATTTACTTATGAGACAAAAGTTTCAGGTGATAAAGTGTGCTCCAGACATCTAACAGTTTCACTTTTGATTGATCAAAATTTACAAGAATCATGTCCACTCTTCCTTGATACGATGCACAGCCTTTGACAAGCAACGCCCCAGGCCTGGGCCATTCTGGGCCGGAACATTGCATTGAAATCAGCCACTCGGTTCTCGCAATAGTAAAGAAGATTGAATACTAGTTATGTACAGGTAGGCAGGCAGTAGTCAGGTCATTTCATCTTATCACAAACCGAAAAATTCTGTACATTGATGAAAAGTCAGCAGGGCGGGTGTAATGAACACAGGTAGTTGGTTACCATACATAGTCCAAAAAGCTTTGATACACAGAGCAGGAAATTTGGGAACAAGAAGAAATTCATGCCCTCGCAAAAAGTCTCCTTCAAACTCTTGATAGAAGGTGTGAAGAAGTATTCACCACCACGAGGAACAACAGATTGCTCTATCAAAGCAAGCTCGACATTGGGATCAGCAGGATCGGTCCCTGACAACGTTCTGATCCCTCCTTTTCCAGCCTGTCCGATGATTGGATCGAATCTGCGGAAAACATCAATCCGTACCAGAATATTATCAGGGATGAATTTGACATACCCTGGCTTAGCCGGCGTTTGATGAAATGGTAGAAAATTGACTGAATTTTCCCAGCCTGCGATCATTACATGTTAGTCTCGCGACTTCCGAATGTGAGCAGCAAATGGGCACCGGAACTGGTCGTCGCGCTCCCCTTCGAAACTGAAGTCGTTGTTCCTAGCATGAAATGAACGTGATGAAGGGTATAGGTGGATAAATATCACAAACTTCTGAGGATCGGCAGCTAATTCGGGGTCATCTTTGAGTGGCGTGATATCTAAAGCGAGCACATGAAGATACGAGTGACTCAAGCGAGCTCTGTCAGCATACCGATAGGTGCACCTAACGAAGATACATTGAGATATCCTTCAAAAGAATTCTAAGCGAAACTGGACTTACCGCTCTTCCACCTTCCGACCATCTTCGCATCTCTCAGCTCGCTACCATCCTCAGGCGAAAGCCCGGGCATGATGATGATAGGAGGCTTCCTCAAGAAATCAGCAAACTCAGGCACGAGCTGCAATAGGTACTGGAAGACCAGAAATGTCCCGTCCTTCGACCAGTCCGGCCTAGTCGCCGCCCGCGAATCTCCTTCTTCTCCGGCTAGCAACACATCTGCTCGTACGAGTTTCGGACCCGGGGGTGGATTTGCATCAAATCCAATGACCGACGGGTTCGATACACCATCGAGAAACCCAAAGCTGGCAATTACCGTGTTAGATATGGAACAAGCTACCAGGCGAAGATCCACCATCCAATAGAAAAGGAGATGACTTCGATGATGTAAAAGGCATATGATGACCAAGACCATGATTATTTGTCGTCGTCCGATCTGAAGGCACTTGGGAGAAGCTATTGCAACATGTCAGGAAATCTGAATGATCCAAACCACAGACATAACGAACACCGGATGATGCTCCATAGCGAGAGATAATCAAGATTCCCATGTATACTCCTGCAGTAGCAGTGAGATTTTGTACCTATTTTAGAGATGGAAACATACCATTGCAAAAGGCATTCAAGACAGTTTCGTTCAGAAATGAATCCATATTCCCAAAGACTGCTTGTACGGGCAAACCCATCAGCCCGTTTACTCCAACGTCTCGTATTCTCTTCTCCCGCCAAGCACTGCAATTGGATGCGCTTGTTGTCTCAGGGTGGATGGACGGCACCACAGCCAACTGGCTTGGCTTCATGTGCGCAGGCGAGACCTCCCGGAAATAAATCATTTCTCCATGTCACAGAGATAGAGGGAATTCCGCATGTCCGCAACAGTTTCTTAAGTCAATGTGAATCATGAATTCCGTACATACATAACAAAGCGAGTACAGAGAAATTATTACTTGTATAACTTCTGTCTGAAGTGAAGAGAGTTCAAAGCCTAGCGGTACGGTGTAAAGTGGTGAATGGATGTATCATATATGGTTCAGGATAGTCGACGGATTTCAACGGAGAGCAACGAGACGAAGAGAATGTTAAAAGTTCTTAGCTTTGCGGGTGAGGGAAAATGGGCAACGAGAGAGACAATTGCCTCAATGGGAGATACTCATATGCTGCTTCAGATTGTCTTTCCTGCTGAAAGACCTCAGGCAGCCTTTTTTCAGACATTTATAAGCTAGGGAGCTGTGAGCACCGGAACCGAGAGAAAAGGTCGAGCGCACGCTTGTAGCATGTGGAGGCTCCTGATATGCCTCTTCAGATGTTCGCCTCGAAGGAAGCACTTTTCGCATCCTTCGTACTTGCAAACGTATCGCCTGTAGCCCTTGTTGGGAGGGCCTGTCTTCTTCGAGCCGAACGGAATCGATGCAATCAACGTGTGAGGTTCTGCTTCAACCTGATCGTCTTGGCGGAACTCCGGAGCAACGGAAACTTTCCTTCTGCGCCTTTTCTTATCGCCACGGCTGTCGTTCTCGCTCAAGTGGTTCGTCGTCGTGGTCGGCCGAGTTTTCTTTCTGGGTGTCGAGGGTCCTTGACTAGGGCAGTAGGCAGAATCAGAATCCGATTCGTCGTCTCCGTGGTAGGAAAATTCGGATTCCGACGGTGGTGAATGGCTCATAGACTCCCTGTGCGAGTTCGAAGCTGAGGACACCTCTGAGTCAGACTGTAGCATCCTAGATGGCGAGAGGTCCTGATGAGCGGGCTGTGCATTTGCCTCAGGAGAAGGTGATGGGTCAGGAAGTTGCTCCGGGAAGAATGAAGAGGATGCTGGGGACGATGGGGAAGATGTGAGTTCCGATACATTGACGAACATAATAGGCGGTGTTGAGAGTGGCGACTCGGATTCCAACTCCGGTGGGGTAGATGGTGTCGCGGGACGAGCCAAAGGAGGGTCCAAGGGAAATGTCGAAGTGTCGCCAGAAATGATGGGCGAGTCCGCCGCTGACAGAAGGTAAGAGATAAAGTCTTCGGAGATGTCATCTCCGAAAAACATCTGCACGAAAGAAATGGCATCCTCCGTGGAATCGAAGTTGGAGAGGTAGTCGTATCGGTCGTTCTGGGAAAACGGAGGGCCTGAAGATGGGGTTGGACTCTCTGTCTCATGTGAATCCTCAGGCCGCGAAGATGGGACGCCATTCATCTGCAGAGGCTGGAAGTCAATGTACAGGAAGGCGTCCATCTGCGGAGCGGTGGTGGTGGTGGTGGTGGTGGTTACTGCTAGAAATGACTCGAGCCAAGTTTTCGCCCTTTTTATACCCAAATGCCAAGACAAATCGGGGATCCTCGATCATGTCTTGATTTCATACGCAAATCCAAAAGCCGATCCGAAATAAACCGATGCGTACTCATTCGTTTCCTCGTGCTGTTGAACTCGAGGACCTTTAAAAGCATGTACTTCTCCGACTGGCCCATGGCTTCTATGTCAAAATATCCTTCGATTTCTTGACAAAGGGGAACCCAACGTTTCGCGCGGCAGCCACCAACGCGGTCTCGTCCGGCGATTCAGCCTTGTTATCCAAGTGATACGGTAACTCTTGGGGCTCGGATTTGTCGGAAAGGGCTGTGTGACACAAAGCGAGCGCTCGGAAGAAGGCGATGAGGTGACCTCGTTGTTCAGACGAACGGTCCGCCAAATTCTGCGCGAGTTTAGGTGACACCAGAGTCAGCTTGTCCGGCTGAAGGTACCGGTTCTTAAAGGTGCGTTCCATAACACTCAACATTTGCTGCTTGAGCGCTGCGAGTTTCTCCGTCAAGTCACGGGGATCAAGGGGGTCTGCATTGCCTTCTCGGGTTGCAGCACCACGCTGCGCCTCCGTCACCCCTTCCATATGCGATACCATGAACCGAGGTAAATAAACGACGTTGTGAGAACTGTTAGAGTAGCTAAGTAAGTGTATACTGGTATAGTAGCTAAGAAGCATACCTCAATCGGCGCAGTAAGAGTAAAACGACTGAGGTTGCTGACGTGGCTATGGGGTGGTTAGGAGTATAGTAAAGAAAATGTACCTAACAATCGTGTATAAAAAATAAGAGTAATGCTCGAGACTGGCGTCGGGTACCACGTGTCTCCTTCAACAGGAAACAGAGCGAAGCACATACATTGTCCATCCCGCCCGATCTTACCGGCCATCCGCATGCTACCTCAAGTCATGCTCAAGTTTGCTCTCCGCTCCACTTGCTCTCTGGATCCTCATATATCGTGCGGGGAAAACTCACTGACGCGCTGCCCTCATGTCTGAGATTAGCTTGAGTTAGCTTGAGAGAGTTGCGATACTGCCTCGCACAGCGAGTATCCCACCCCGTAACTTTGACGTGGAATTATGTTTCGAAACGATGACGTTACAACTTGGACCAGGTGAGAAATGAGTTAGATAGTTTGGATGTGATGGGAGAGAAGCCCGATAGATCAAATGTATTTCCAGATATCGCTGCCTCTTGTCCTCGGACTGGCTTAAGAAATATTATCGATCGTATACCCTCAATACTCATTCTCTGTCCAATTACACTGAGAAATTCCTTGCGTATTATAAAGGGGCTCGGCGCCAGCAGGACCATGGAACGTTGACGTCCACTTTGGAAAAGTATATCCGAGTTTTCCTCAACTTGAGTAGGCTCGGACTGATCACATTGATTTCTAGTCCTTCCGACGAGATTAATACGATCCTATCGAGCCTGAACAATGTCGGTATCCCATGGAATTCAAGGCTCGGACTTGGTGAGGCTGCTTCCTGCTGATCACATGGAAGGCATCTTTGAAGATAATGGCAGACGTCCGTGCGTACTTTGAAGGTATGCCCTTTTGATTTCCACTTCGTCGGCTCCCCTCTGAAATAAAATACAGTCGCCTACAAGCGCTTCGCTTCCATCGACTACGATTTCGTCCGAGGCCTCCACCGAGGCTTGTTGTGAACTTTTATCAGAGCGGCTGGGAATCGACGGTCCTAATAGACAGTTGACTTGCAAGGAGCTCGCTCAAGAGTCCTCCCCAGATCGTAGGGGCCGCCGTGAAGAACTGATATGAAAAAGCTGGAGCGTTTGCAGAGCGCTAGTGAAGAATCGTTGGTGACGGGATGAATGGGTATAACCCCGGGCTCTTGCCATCGAGGATACAGTAATATAGATGCGTAGTGGTTCTTTATGTTTTAAATTGCTCGTTCCATCATCTCTCTGGTCAGATACGGTCCGGTCTCTGACGTGCAATTGAGGGCTGGTATTTCAGTTACATCATTGATCAGTTCATTGCAACCACCACCACCACCACCACCACCACTACCTCCGACATTGAATTTTCTTCACTCTCTTGGGAGCCTAGTAAGGTGGTTCCAGAAGCCTCCATATTAAGCTTGTTGTTAATAACTCAAAGTGCACTGGTATGTAATTCAGGACTCTGCAGAGGAGGAGATTTGAGTCACTGCCTTCTTGCAGTATGTAATTTCATTCTGGTTTATCATTGTCCATCAATAAAGAAGAGGAGACATCCTTGATTGAAAGTGGAGTCTTGGAAATTCACCTCTAGGCTCCAGTATCATGAAGATTTGTCTAGTCCAATGTGAAAATGTAGGAGCTTGCTTTCAACACTTATTGTCACAAAGAAACCATTGGTGCTCCTTGATTTGCAAAGTATGTCATCTACTCTCATATAGGTTGATGCTGTATTAAATGCTGTCAGTAAAAGAAACCTGATGCCACTTAATGACCATGTTCAAGTTTGGTTAATTAACAGTGAGTACTATTCCTATACTCTTGTTGCACCTCATGTTTCTGAACAGAAAATTGTTATGATTTTTCCAGTTTTTGTTGCTTTTAACCCCTATTTATGCTTAGTCAGAGCACCTAAAGACCAGTGCTTAAGACTGTGAGACTGGCTTAGTCATCATAACAAGCCCAGTTGGTCATTGTCTTTCAATGCAACAATATTGCTTGATGATGCACAACAAGACTTTTGTAGACAGTTGTGATGCTCAAGGACAAGGAGCACAAAGACCATAATCAACACAATTAGTAGTAGTATTTATATCATTATAAATAAACTGTATATAAGTAGGATAGCTCTCACTGGTATAACCCCAGCTTCAAGCTAAAGTTTACACATCTACCATTCTATTTTGAGTCAACTTGTATTAACCTTGAGACACAATACTATACAAAACACACATAGTGAGCTTGGATGTGATTGTACAAAGGCAATACAGCACTCATTTATCACATGTTTTGGTCATGTGTCACTTGGGCTTAACAATTAGCTTGAAGCTACTGCTTTCCTTTTCTTACACACAAAAAGCACAAAGAAAACTGAATGCCACCATCAAACACACCAGATCCCCTCACACATGATTTCTTTAAACTACTAGCAGCCATCATTGGCATGCTTCTAGAATTACTCATGATTGTCCAACTTTGTTGAGGATGACAATCAGTTACCACTTGGATAGTCAGGCACTATCAAGCTTTCCAGCATATCCAACAAATCCTCAGGAATGTAATCCTCAATCTACTATTCTATAATATTCTCAAATCCACAAGAACCTCCTTCCAGCCTCTGCTCTGAACTGTACCTGAAGTTGAGCCTAGGGGAACAGATCTGCAGAGCATTGAGGAAGAAGAAAGACACTGATACCCCTCTTGACTCAACAGCAGAAACAGCAACAATCAGCATGTGAGGTTCAGAAACCTGTGGGTCCTGTTGCATCTCCCTCCAGTCTCAGACCATGAAGATGAGAACCTCTCTCAAGACTTCTTTAACATTGAGCCCTCCTCTGATCCTTCTATCACACCAACTGAGCCTGGGATTGGATACTATGCTAAAAACTCTCTTGATGCCACTTGGGTGGCTCTAGGACCCCAACACAAGACCTCAAACTTCCTCTATGACTCTCTCTATGCAACTCCAACAGAGAGCCCAACCTCCTCAATCCATCTCAATGACAGTGACTATAGGATGGTTGAAAATCAGCCAGCAGATGATAAAGTCTGGCAGTGAAGGCTGGCAGCCTGAGACAGGATTATCCAGAGGATATTCTTAGACTAGAATCTCTGAGTCCCATTTAACTATGATACAGCAGTACAACAACAGCGGCAGCAGAAGGAAGGCTGATCTTGAAATGACCTTGAGCAAGCTCAAGAAAAACTTGCTGAGTATGCCTGAGTGGCCATTCAGCAGCAGTATGAGGAAGAACAGGAGGACCAATGACAGCAGCAACAACAGCATGAGCAGAAGGCTGCCACCTGAGGATCTGCTTCCTCAAGTTGGTATGGCCTTTGAACTGAAACTCCTGGAACCCTCTTCTGAGAATCTAATATTCCAACAACTGACCCATAGGCAGGACCAACCAGCCCTACTACCCCTGATGAGGCTATTAGGAAGGGAGACTGTTCTCCTTCTCTCTGAGTCCCCAGCCTAGATACTCTTCCCTCAGATGCCAAGTCTGTACTCAGCATCTATGGGCTTTGAGTACCCCTCAATGCTCACATCTCTGACTATGCTCTCAGAAGATTCCTCAGTGAGAGAGCTGCCAGGCAGTTTCTTAATTCTGAGTTCTATAGAAACTTCTGAGTCTATTGCAAAGATATGGAGACAGCATGAGCACATAGAGGCACTTACTATGATGTCAAGATTGGAGCTGGCTGAAACCTCCAGTGACCACCCCCAATTATTGACAACAACAAGGCCAGACAAAGTGCCCAACACAATGACCAGCTCCCTCACAATGCTCAGATCACCTGAAATGAGTCTCTATGATCAGCTTATCAGTTCTCTCCTCAAGGAAGATGAGGACAATGAGGAGGATGATGCAGACAGCATGAAGAGAGGTGAGGATATCCCTCTTAGAGAGAGACATATTAGAGAATTCATCAACAAAGAAACAGATGAGAAAGTACTATTAGAGGAGATGCAACAAGAATGGGAAAAAGAATATCAATAGCTATATGAAGAAGGGATAATGTTTCTCTGGAGGGATGCCAACTGGTCAGCATCACTTCTAAGGAAGGATTATATTTTGTCAGATGATAACAAATGAAGAGATATTCTACAGTATGCTGTGACCAAGCATGCAGTTCGAGTCTACAATCAAACACATCCAGAAGACCAACTCAGCAGGCTTCCACTATACAAATCCAAGTACAAGATAGAGCCAATGCTATGAATATCATTAGTTATGCCAAGACATGCTGTATACATGGCACCATCCATCTGAACCACCAGGATACAATACTCATACTCTACTCCCTCAATCCAGACTTTGGCAACACAGCTTTTCTGATTCTGACCTTAGCTGATCATTAGACCTGCTGGCTTTCACAACTCATGGATAAACTAAGGAAGCTGACTCTTTGGTGGACAACCCTCATCAGATGAAGCTAAAGGAAGTGGAACCAGAAAGGACTCCATCAAGAATGACCCTGAAGCCATTTGACTTGGCTTTACTATGTGAAATGGAGTAATAGTATGCAAAGAGACAGCACCAATGAGAAGTCTGATTGCTGATGACAATTCCCTCCATTCATTCTCCAGCCCTTCTACTGAATGGCAATGACTACCATTTGATCAATGGCCTAATCTGATAGGGGCATTACTCAAAAATGCCACAGTCTTACAATGCCATCCTGATTTATTATGAAAACCATGCCCCTTCAAAGATGCATCTGATGATATTGACTGATTTCTTATAGACTGAGCAATATTTCAAAGTCTATGCCACATTCCTGAGAATAGACATGAATCAAGTCACCTTTGCCTCCTCTTATCTTGAGAAAAAGGCAAAGACATGATGGATTCTCATATCCTCTAACTTCTATTCCACCACTTGACAACATCATCAATTGCCCTCATAGCCTGTATTTAAATAAATGCTCAATGATAAATTTGTTGATTGAGCTATACAAGAAGTACACAAGGTGAAGATCAAAGAGTTTAAGATGGGTGACAAATCAGCAACAGAATACTTCAATGAGCTAGAGTGACTTGCTAAACTCACCAGAATCCAGAATGATACAGCCAATGACAGAAGGATAGTAGAGATGCTCAAATGAGAAGCTCCACTGTCCTATATCAAAATGATCTCTGACATTGGCAAGTTCATCCTGAAAGGGTATGATGAGTGGAAGGAATAAATCATCAAAATGTATAAGGAGTGACAAAGACAGAAGGCAGAGCAAGCCAATCTGCAGGAGTACTAGAAGCCAAACCAGCCCTCTATCCAGAAGACTGGTAATCAGTCTGGCTCCACCAAAACCAGAACATCAATGTCTAGTACACCCTCATATAGGACCCAAAAGACTGAGACCAGGATCACATATACTGGGACCAGTAAACCAATGGATATCGGTTGCCTCAGAAAGAAAGGAAAGTGCTTCAACTGTGAGCAAAAGGATCACCTATCAAAGAACTGTCCAAAGAAGATATTCAGGCCCAAATTGCTGAACTATAGAAAGAAGCTGAGGAGCTTGAATCAGAAGCAAAGATCAAGAAGGTAAGAGAGGGGGCTGACCAGTAAACAGTCTTACTGGGTTGGCCAAAAACAAGAACAGTATGCTAATAGTAGTTATGAGACAGACTAATAGTACTTCTGTAGGCACAACCATGTCTAGACTACCAGTGCATTCATATATACTCATTTCTCTGACTACTACATGCAAACCAGAAGGACCACCAGAAGAAACTCAAATGTCTATGGGTCAAACAGAGGGAGAGACCTTCACCAAATGGCTTAAACCATTTGATACAGAATGGATGTGGAAAGCCATTCAAGAAGCATCAACAGAGGAGGCAGCAAAGATGGTACTCAAGAACTGAGTACATAAGACCTGAGCTGAAGAGGTTATTGACAAGATGATCAAAGGAATAAAAAAAGCTGAGTGGTGCCAAGCCCTGGAATGGCTTGATGAACTCTATGGGCCTCAACACTATATCTGACAAACCAAGACTCTGGGCTGAGACCTAACCACCAAGGCCCAAATCAAAACACTCATGAACTGCTCAGTTCATGTGATCACAGTCTTGATTGATAGTGGCTGTACTAGAAGCTTTATCAATTAGGCTTTTGTTCTTGAACACCACTTGCCCACCAGAGCAACTGCAGCTCCAATTCCTGTATATAATGCTGACAGCACCAAAAACCAAGCCAGCTCAATCACTGAATTTGTTAAACTCTGACTCACTATTGGAGATCACTCTGAATGAATTGATTTGGCTATAACAGACCTAAGAACCAAGAAAGTATTCTTGAATCATGACTGGCTGATTCAATACAACCCTCTGGTGAATTGGAAAACTGAATGAATTATCTTTACCTGCTGCAAGTGCCAAAAACTCCTATTTGAACTGCCAGATGAAGATCCTGAAGATTATTGGGATGAGAAAATGGAGGACAGTGAAACTATTCTCACTGTTGACATTCAGCAAGCACTATATGTTCAAGCAATACATCATGCTAATAACCTGGCAGTAAAAGCCAATGCTGAGAGGGAGGATCAGACATTTGAGAAAATGGTCCTGAAATAGGCATGAGAATACCAAGACTTGTTCAACAAGGAAAGTTTCAATGAACTTCCAGACCCCAAACTCTGAGACTATGCAATCAAATTAATCTCAAATGCTAATGTCAATCTCAACTGCAAAACCTATCCCCTTAGCAACCATGAGCAGCAGGAACTCAATAGATTCCTGGATGAGAACCTATCTAGCAGGAGAATTCAACTCTCAAAATCTCCCATGGCCTCCCCTTTCTTCTTTGTTAAAAAGAATGACAGCAAACTCTGGCCAGTATAGGACTACCAAAAATTGAATGAAATAACAATTAAAAATTGTTACCTTCTCCTTTTAATTTCAGAACTAATGGACAAGCTATGCAGAGCAAGGTACTATACCAAACTTGACATCTGCTGGAGGTAGAACAATGTATGAATCAAGAAAGGCAATAAATGAAAAGCTGCCTTCCATACCAACTGAGGGCTATTCAAACCCACTGTTATATTCTTTGGCTTGACCAATTTGCCCACCACTTTCCAATGGATGATGAACAATATCTTCAAAGGCCTCATCACCACCAGGAAAGTGACAATTTATCTTGATGACATTCTCATCATGTCAAAAACACAGAAAGAACACTGGATGCTGGTTCATCAAGTTCTAGCACTAATGAGAAAGCACAAGCTCTTTCTTAAAGTGGAGAAGTGCAAATTCAAAGTACTAGAGACAGAGTACCTGAGGGTGATCATCAGTGAGAGAAGCCTACAGATGGATCCCATTAAAGTGGCCAGGGTAACTGAATGGCCAGAGCTGACAAAGAAGAAGAAACTCCAATCATTTCTAGGGTTCACCAACTTCTATCACTGGTTTATCTGGGACTACAGCAAAATCATGCACCTTATGACACAGTTGACAGAGAATGCCCTCTGGACTTGGGGACCATTCCAATAGGCCATGTTTGATGACTTCAAATGATGATTGGCAGAGGACATTGTTCTAGCCATCTCAATGCAGGAAGGGAAATTTAGAATTGAGGCTGACTCCAGCAAGGGAGCAATTAGCATGGTACTATCTCAAGAGCAAGATGGAAAGTGGTGACCAGTCACCTTTCTCTCAAAAGACTTAACTGTTGCCAAGTGCAACTCTGAAATCTATGACAAGGAGCTACTCACTATCATGCTCACCCTAGAGGAGTGGTGACATTACCTGATCAGAGCAGTCCAGACCTTTGAAATCTGAATAGACCATCAGAACCTGCAATACTTTTAACAACCACAGAAGCTCAATTAATGACAAGCCTATTGGGTCACCAAACTGAGCCAGTATGAGTACACCCTACATCATAAGGCCAGAACTGTGAATAAGAAGATGGACCTTCTCAGCCAATGGGCTGATTATAATCAAGGAGAAAATGACAATGAGAGCATGACATTATTAAAGCCTGAACACCTCCAGGCAATGATAATGCCCACCAAGGAAGAGATCCATGAACAGATCAAAAGTGCCACCAGAGACAATGCTAAGTGGAATCAATGTATGGCTCCATCCCTAAACCATGAAAGGAGAATGACTAAAGAGAGAGGACTAATCTATTATGATGGATGGATTTATATTCTCTGAGATCAGCAACTTTGTGGTGAAATCATCACTATATGTCATGATTGTGCAACTATGAGTCACCCAGAGATTGCTAAAACCAAGGAGTTAGTGTTACAGGAGTACTGGTGGCCAAAGATGGCCAAAAACATTGAACTCTACATCAAGGGGTGTAAAACATGCCAGCAGAGAAAATCTTCCACTCAACCACAGGCCACACCACTCCACCCAAATGAGGTCCCAATTTCACCATAAACCCACATCTCAGCAGATATGATTACTGGATTACCAGATTGTAACAGCTATGATGCCATCCTAGTCACCATCAACTGTTTCTTGAAAACAATCATCCTGATAGCATGCTCAACAGAGTTGACATCAGAAGGATAGGCAAAAATCCTGTGCAACAAAGTCTATACCAAATATAGAATGCCACAAGTGGTTATTTCAGACTGAGACTCACAATTCATCTCTAAGTTCCTTGATGACTTGTATAAACTCTTAAACATTTGGAGAAACACTACCATGGCCTACCATCTTCAAACTGATAGTCAGACTGAATATGTCAATCAGAAGGCTGAAAAATACCTCTATCTTTTTATCAACTACTGACAAGATGATTGAATGGAATGGCTGGCACTAGATGCATTCCAACACAATAATCATATCCATTCAGCCACTGGCAAAACACCCTTCTATGTTAACCATGGCTGACACTCCAACATATCACAGACAATCTGGATCCATACCACAACTCTCATCTCTACTGATTTTGCTCATACCATGATCATGATTCATGATGAAACATGAATCACTCTCAAAAAGGCCATCTTCATGATGAAGAAGCAATATGATAAACATCATCTTCCAGCCTGCTCCTACAATATCAACAATAAAGTCTGATTAGACACAACTAACCTATATTTTCTCTGTCCTAAACAAAAACTCTCCAACAAGTGAACTGGCCTATTCTCTATCCTTGCAAAGATCAGACATTCTGCCTATAAATTCCATCTCTCTTCCAATTGAAAGGTCCATAATATCTTCAATGAAACTCTGCTCACACCTTTTATTGCTCTGGCCTTTCCAAATCAGGAATGTCCTCCTCTCCTGCTGCCTGATCTTATCAATGATGAAAAACATTATGAAATTGATAAAATCTTACATCATAAACTGCAAAAAGTCAAAGCATGTGGTAATAGAATGACAGCTACAGTCAACTACCTTGTCAGTTAAAAGGACTATAGGTCTGAATCCAATCAATAGGTTAACAAAAAATGAATGACTGCAGATGATGCTATACATGACTATGAATTATCCTTTAATTAAGCCATCAGGATAATAGTCTTAAAGAGAGGGTAATGTTATGATTTTTCTGGTTTTTCTCACTTTCAACCTTTATTTATACTTAGTCAGAGCACCTAAAGACCAGTGCTTAAGACTGTGGGACTGGCTTAGTTATCATAACAAGTCCAGTTAGTCATTGTCTTTCAACACAATGATGTTGCTTGACAATGCACAACAAGACTTTTGTAGACAGTAGCAATACTCAAGAACAAGAAGCACAAAGACCACAATCAACACAGTTAGTAGTAGTATTTATATCATTATGAATAAACTGTATATAAGTAGGATAGCTCTCACTGGTATAACCTCAGCTTCAAGCTAAAGTTTACACATCTACCATTCTATTTTGAGTCAACTTGTATTGACCTTGAGATACAATACTATACAAAACATACATAGTGAGCTTGGGCATGATTGTATAAAGGCAATACAGTGCTTATTTATCATGTTTTTTAGTCATGTGTCACTTGGACTTAATAAAAATATCTGTAGACCTGTGTTCATCAGTCACTGACTGGAATTTAGACTACTAGACCATTCATTCTCTGCTACATGTGTTTTTCAGCAAGAAAAGATGCCAATTGATTGCAGGGTTGGAGTTGTTTTCAAAGAAATGTGAATCTTTCAAGATAGTTGTTATGCTTAGCATAAGGCAGAAAGTTTATTGTCTGTCCTGATAATGCTGTTTGTTACATATTCATGTCTCCACATGCTCATGTTCTTACCATAGATTTGTGATATTGGCTGGCTTGTTTTTTTTTTATTCTTATTCATAAAGAGAGAATGACATCTTGATTGGATTTTCTGTGGAATCTATGCTTGTTCTAGGAGTTGAGAGAATATAAAGAGTGATATTGGATGAGGAGTGTTCTTAAGAGTGAGGGGTTGGAGACAAAATAAGTTTTTGTTTGGACATCAAAGCTCTCTTGTGACAGCCCCTCAAGAGAAGCCATGCTTAAGCCACCACAGGTGTGAAATAGAAATCCAGTGGATTGGGAGAAGGAGCAAGAGGCATGGCCACATAAAGTTGAGCAGATAGGTGGAGGATATAGTTATGAGGAACATCAAAATAGAGTTTATAAGCATTGCTATACTATCTTCCTAGCAACTGAATCTCATAGTAAGAAAACCCAGCTATAGCAGCCAATAATGCAGCCTCATGCCAAAAACTATAGCCAGAGAAACTGGATGAGTCCAGCCTGAGAAGAGTAAGATGGTCCTTCAAAGTGTGCATGAATGCATTATAATGGAGTGGATCACAATTTATATCTGCAAACAGTGGGGCTTGGCCATTCAGAGGATGGATTGTAAAAAGATTCTTCAATGCTGATACTGCACATGTAGAAGATTCAGGTGTGATAGCAATCAAGACTGTGATGCCTTTTCTAAAGGGGTCAGTCTTCAATGCAGAGAGTGTAAGATGAATGTGAGATGGGTGATCAATGTCAGACAGAAACTGAATGGCATCTCTGATAACATGCACTGCAGGATTGAAAACTTTATTGTCTAACAGAGTGAATTCTCTACAACAGAGAAAAGCTGACCATGCAAGCTTGAATGCAGTATTGAAAATAGCATTATCAACATGTGAGGTGTTCCCTGCAATAGAAGACAATATTTATAGGATATTCAATGTGATAGACATCTTGGGATTCTGCTCTTGCCTACCATAGAAGTGCTTGATATCTCAAAGGAGGCACTGGACAGACAAAGACTTGCACTGATTGAAAGAAAGCTCTGCATTAATATGAAGTGAGTGCGATACACTAATATATGATTTGATGGTCTTTGGCATCAATCCTCTGGAGCCTAACCAGGCTGTCTATTCTATTACTGCAGTGATACTTGCTGGTAAGAATAGCCTGGAGAGTCTATGAACTCAGGATAAAGTCTGAAGAAGTCAATAAAGGATTTCTGTCCACTGGAGTATGTTTTTTAAGTGCTGGATATAAGGTCATGGAAGAGAAAGAATGTGACATGTGAAGAGTAGTGAGAGTGTGTTTTATAGAATGAAGATGAGACTTCATTGAAGAGGATTTCTTTTGAAGATTGAGTGCAAGTTGAAACATCTGGTGGTACTGAAAATGAGATGCTGCATCAGCAATGCTATTTTCAGCAGTAGGAATCCAAACTGAGTGTTATAATTTTCTCCATATCTTTTCTTTTTCTTATTTTATCAGAGCATCTATTTTATCTTGAGCACTTTCTCAAAGGGCATGAGAAAATTAGATAATCACAACAGACAGAACACTATTGTACTCAGTCACCTTGCCTACAGACAATTCCCTATTGTCTTACTCCCAATGACCAGGCAGAACCAGTATTGTAGCATAGAACAGTACAATAGGCAGTAGTTATATTTATTATAAGCTGAACAGTATATAAGTAGAATAGCTCTTGCTATAGTAGTCCAGCTTTGAGCTATAAGTTTATCTCACACTATCTTCTCTTGAGCCTAGCTTATCTCTAGCCTTGAAGCACTTCACCTATTAGAGCATATTTAGTTGTTAAGCTCAAGTGGCACATGACCAAAACATGTAATAAACAGGCACTGTATCAAGTTTATACAGTCATACCTGAATTCACTTGATGTGTCTATATGGTGTTGTATTCCAAGGCCTTTGCAAGTGGCTTGAGGTAGAAAGGTGAAGAATAAACTTTAGCTTGAAGCTGGGGATATACAGTGAGAGCTACACTACTTATATAACAGGTTAAATATATCTCTGCTAATTGTGAGTTTCTACACTATAGTGCTCCTTGTCCTTGAGCATCATTACTGTCTACAAAAGAGTATTGTTTGTCATTGAGGGTCATTATCACATCAGAGAACAATGGCAGACTCAGTCTATTATGGTGACTAAGCCTGTCCCACAGTCCTAAGTGCTGGATTAGGCACTCTGACTAAGCATAAATAGGAGTTAATCAAGAAAAAAAATGGAAAAATCATAATATTACTCTCTCCTTAAAACCATTGTCCTGATGGCTATTCAAGAGAGAGTTTGTAATCTCATATGGTCTTGTCAGCATTTATAAGTCACTCATTAACTCATTGATTAGATTCAGAGCTATAACTCTTCTAACTAATCAGATAATCAACAGTTGTGTGAATGCCTCCTCCTTGTGCATGAACTTTATGCAATTTGTGATTGAGAACCTGAGTGACTTCATAGTGTTCTTTACCATTGATCAGTTCAGAGTTCAGTGGAGGCAGCTGTATCTGGTTTGGGAAGGCTGGAGCAATATAAGAAGTCAGGAGGATTTTGTTAAAGACATTGTGAATTTTCCATATAGTGAGAAGATAAAGTTTATATGCTGAATTGCTGATTTTGGTAATGATAAGAAAGAGCCCTGAGCACTTATCAGTGAGTTTGTGTTTAGAGCAAGAAAGATGAAGATTTGTGGTGTTGAGCCACACCTTGTTGTCAATTGTATAATAGTGAGCAGGTGAACAATATTTGTCATACTGCTTTTTCATGGATGTTGCTGCTTTTTTGAGAGTAGCATGGGTTTTGTTGTAGATTCTAGTTATAGTGTATGCAAAATCAGAGGATACAGGGGTTGTGGTATGGATGCATTTGGTTTGTGAGATATGTAGATAGCAACTATAGTTTATTAAAAAAATGGGGTTTTTCCAGTGGCAGAGTGAACTTGGTTGTTATGCTGAAAAGCAGCTAGTGCAAGCCACTTTACCCAATCATCTTACCAATAATTGATAAATAGCTAGAGGTATTTTTTAATTTTCTGATTGACTCATTCTGTCTGTCCATCTGTTTGGGGGTGATGTGCAGTTGAAGCATTGCAGTGAATATTAAGAAGGTGGTATAAGTTGTCAAGGAATTTTGAGATAAATTGTGAGCTGTGATCAGAGATGATGACTTGTGGCATGCCATACTTAGTGTAGACTTCATCATGGATGATCTTGGTCCATTCTTCTAATGTTATTTCTGTTGAACATGCAATGGAGATGATTGCCTTTGAAAACTGATTGATAATCACTAGTATAGCATCATATCTGTTGCAGTCAGATAATCTGGTAACCATGTCTATCAAGATGTGGATCCATAGTGACTGAGAAACCTTGTTTGGGTGCAGTGAGACTGCATATGATTGGGTTGATGCCTTCCCATGCTGACACATTTCACACCCCTTCACATATTGCTCAATGTCTTGGCCCATCTTTGGCCACCAATATTCCCACAGGACTAATTCTTTTGTCTTTACAATCTCTAGATGCCCTGCCATCATATGGTTATGACAGGTGGTGATGATTTCACCCTGAAGTTGCTAGTCTCATGGAATATAGATTTGTCTATTATAGCAGATCATCCCTCCTTCCTTTATTATGTCTTGTTCATAGTTGAGGGATGGGGCCACTCATTGATCCCATCTACTGCTGTCTCTCATGACACTTTTGATCCATTTATGTATCTTCTCCTCAGTCAGCATCATCATCACTCAGAAATGTTTAGATTTTAATAGCACTACTCTCTTGTTGTCATCTCCTCTCTGGTTATAGTCCACTCATCAGCTAAGAAGATCAGCCTTCTTATTCATCATGCCAGCTTTGTGGTGGAGTGTGTAGTCATACTCAGAGAGTTCTGTTACCCAGTGTGCCTGTTATTGATTGAGCTTCTGAGGAAGTTGAAAATACCAGAGGTTCTGATGGTCAGTTTAGATTTCAAAGGTCTGGACTGTCCCAATCAAATAGTGATGCCATTCAGCTAGAGCCAGCAGTTCCTTGTTGTATATCTTGTAGCTGCACTCCATGATGGTCAATGCTTTTGAAAGAAATGCCACTGGCTGCCACTTTCCCTTCTGTTTCTGAGAAAGGACCATGCTGATAGCCTCTTCACTCAAGTCAGCTTCTACCCTGAATGTCCCTCCTTGTGTTAAGATGGCTAGGATGATATCCTCATCCAGTCATTGCTTGAGATCATCAAATGTGGCTCATTGAGAGTTTCCTCAGTTTCAGGAGGCATTGCTGGTTAATTGCATCATAAGCCATATGATCTTGCTGTAATCTCTTATGAAGTATCAATAGAAGTTAGTGAATCTCAAAAAGAATTACAACTTCTTCTTCTTTATCAGTATCAGCCATTCTGTTACTCTGGCCACCTTAATTGGGTCCATTCAGATGCTTCCTTCACTGATGATGACTCTGAGGTATTCTGTCTCTAGTACCTCAAATTCACATTTCTCCACTTTAAGGAAGAGTTTGTGCTTTCTCATTAGTTTGAGAATCTGTCAAACTAATCATTGATATTTGTCACATTTCTTAGACATGATGAGGATGTCATTGAGGTAAATTGTTACCTTCCTAGTGGCAATGAGATTCTTGAAGATATTATTTATCATCTACTGAAAGGTTGCCAGCAAGTTTGTGAGTCCAAAGAACATTATAGTCAGTTCAAATAGTTCTCAGTTGGTTCTGAATGCTGCCTTCCATTTGTCACCCTCTTTTATTTGTATATTGTTATACCCCTATCTAACATCCAGCTTGGTGTAATATTGTGCTCCTCAAATTTTGTCCATGAGCTCAGAGATGAGAGAAAGGGAATAATGGTTTTTAATCATCATCTCATTCAGCTTTTGATAGTCTTGGACTGGTCAAAGCTTTTCATCCTTCTTTTTGACAAAAAAGAAGGGAGAGGCCATTAGCAACTTGGAAGGCCAGATCTGCCCACTGGAGAGGTTTTTATCCAGGAACTTGTCAAGCTTCTGTTGCTTCAGATTACTAAGAGGATATGTCTTACAATCCAGATTTGTGTTCACATTTGGGATTAGTTCAATCATATGATCTCAAGGCTTTGGTTTTGGCAACTCATCAAAACTCTCCTTACTGAACAGGTCCTGATAATCTCAGGCTCACTCAGATATCATTTCTTTGAAAGTCTTCTTCCTCTTTCCTGCATTAGCCTTTGCAGCTAAGTTATTAGCATGGTGCATGGCATGAATATACAATGCCTGCTGCATATTTATAGTGAGGATGGTTTCACCATCTTCTATTTCTTCATCCCATTAGTCTTTGGGATCTTCATCTGGCAATTTGAAGGGGATCTTCTGACATTGGCATCTGGCAAATGTGATCCTTTCTGTTTTCAAATTGACAAGCAGGTTATGCTGGATAAGCCAGTCATGACCAAGGAATATTTCTTTGGTTCCAAGATCCATGACTGCCAAGTCAATCCACTCTGAGTGATCTCCAATGGTTAGTCACAGTTTAACAAATTCAGTGATAGAACTGATAAAGAGGATCTGAGTGCATGTAAGGTGAAAACAGATACAGCAGAGCATTATCCACTGACCACACTCACACCAACACACACATAAAACTCTTAGTTTGTGGGGGGATTATAATGCAATAAAAGTAGTAATCAACAAATATAATTGTCTTCTTCAATGAGATCACAGCATGCAAACAGTAATAGTGTGCTTACAACAGTCCAAGGTCTCTCTAAGTCTCAAAGCTTTTTGTTTTATCAGAACAAGAGATGGCAACAGGTGTTGCTGGGCCTCAAGGCAAAGAGTACTGCAGCTTAATACAATATGTCAAAACACTCCCACAAAATCAATACATGACTCAAAGCTTCACGCTCTAAGCAGAAAAAAATCACAAACATGTCCACAAGTGCCAAAGAGCACAGATCTCTGTTCACAAGTTTTCAAACTGATTATAGACCCACAGGATTCAAACCTATGTGATCCAGAGATACAAAACACAATAAAACACTGTCTGACAGACCAAAGGGTTTGAACCTCTGCCACCTGTAGCACTGCACATCACAAATACCTTAAAAACTCAAGATGATGCCCTTCAGACACTGCTCTCTTATTCTCAGGTTAGAGTGTGATCCAAAACCTCTTATCAAACTGGGCTCAAGTCTTTTGCAAGCTTTGATGCCTTGCTTAGTTCTCACAGCTCTCTCAGAGATATTCAATAATACATTTATTCTCTCACCCAAAGTTACAAACACAAACCCAGAGCTAGAGTGCAAGGCTTTCTGTGCTCAATACACCACAACTGTGAAGGTCAGAAACTTGTATTCTACTCATACAATGTGGTATTTAAATACTCTACTATGGTACTTACTAATACAATCCTACTATAGTATCTTCAAAGCACAGGACTCCATGTCAGATCCCACAGGTATTATTCATGCACATATCACAGTTGCTGCACTTATTCTCTTCTGGGCCAGGACTGTGCAATGTTTTCTTACTAGCTGACCTCAGCTAGCTGGCCTAGCCAGTTCTGCTCACTTTCTTATTTCCTCAGTGACACATCTCTGACAGTAGTAAACTGTTTTGAACCCCCAGAGTTATCTCTCATGTCTGAAGTCAGCCACAATAGTTATATTCTCTTTTCCAATGTCTCAACATTCTCTCTAGCTCATAAAATGCACTGCTTCTGGCCTGACATGCATTAATTAGCTTATCCAATATAGTATATATCATACTGCAGTATGATGTGGAGTCCCTTGCTGTAGTAAGCACACTAAGGCACTGTAAGTATGTGTGCAAGTCTCAGAGCAGTACATGTGCTATTCATCTCTGAGAGTAGTATTCCTCTATCTATTCCTTTGTTGTTATCATTTCATTTCTTTGTTTAGCACCCAGTTATTCAGATACCTTTCTTTGGGTCTCAGTTCTCTGTTTTAAAGCATGTTCTATCAGTGCATCATTGATCAATGTGATCAGGATTGTCAATCATATTTTAATCATATTCTTTTTATTTTTAGCATGCCCTCTTGTAATAGTATCAGCATATTTAGAGCCAAGTGCTAGGACCTCATATGCAGTCTAACCCCTTTGGTATTAGTCTGCTACTAGGCCATGCACTCTACTCCTTGTTACTTCAGTTTAGCCTTATGATAGCTAGGTTTCTGTGCACTCTTATCCTATTCTCAGTTACATGCTTACTGGACTGAAATGTCATCCATGTATTCTCAATTTTTGCAATTTTACATGCCTAAACATGGAGAGGGCATGTCACTGGCTTAGTTTTTTGTGCTGTTGGCATTGTACACAGGTATGAGCACCATAGTGGCCCTTGTTGGTAAACCATACTTGTTGATGAAAGCACAATTTATAGAGCTTCTAGTGTAGCTACTGTCAATTAGAACTGTGACCATGTGCATGGAATGGCTTGTGAAGGTTTAAATTTGGGTCTTGGTGGTCAGATCCCATCTTGGGATCTTTGCCTGTTGGATGTACTTCTGGGATCCTCTGAGCTCATTGAGCCACTCTAAGGCTCAACACCACTCAACCTTTTTTATTCCTTCAATCATTTCATCAATTACTTCTTCAGCCTGAGTTCTGTGTACCCAGTTTTTGAGTACAGCCTTCATCTCTTTTTCAGTTTTCACATCCTTGATGGCATGCCAAATCCATTTGGTATCAAAGGGCTTGAGCTATCCAGTGGGAGTCTCTCTCCTTGTTTGGCCTATAGGTGGTTGAGTTTTAGGTTTTGGTGATTCTTTAGGTGGTTGTGTAGTGGTGGAAAGGGGTATATTCAAATGCATGCATAAGTTAGACATAGGAGTAACTACAGAAGTACTATTAGTCTGTCCAGCAGCTACTTGTGACACACTGCTAAGTTCTTTGGCTGATCCAGTGGAATCACTCACTGGTCAGCCCTGTCTTTTACTTCCTCAACCTTTGTGTCCTTACTGAGTTCTTCTTCTTCCTTCTGTAGCTTGGCAATCTGTGCTCAGATATCTTCTTATGTTTGCTTTTTCTTTGGACAGTCTCTTGACAGGTGTTCCTTCTGACCACAGTTAAAACACTTGCCCTCCTTCTTAAGCCAATTGATGTCTATCAGCTTACTGCTTCCGGTATATGATATGCTGGTGTTGCAGTATATGTCATTGCTGATGTAGACAATTGTGTGAGGCTATGAGTTGCTTGTGAAGTGGCTGAGCATGGGAAAAAGTTATAGTGTTCATCAATACCAGATGTATCTAGAGAGAATTTGAGCAATTAGTTTATAAAACTACTCACTGGGCTCAATAGTCAAGGTTCTTGGCTAGCTCAAAGGTTTTTTACTTGGTGGTCAAAAGGAAAGGAAAGCTAAATCAAATTTCTGGAACAGATACAATAAAGGGAGGCCAGGGGTAGCCACATGCATGTTCATGCATCACCAGAGTCTGTAAATGTTGGTTTCATGTATATAGAAGTATCCTAGAACAAAAGATTCAGAAGAAAGGAAATGTCCTAGCTCATTTACCTCTGCTTCAAGCAAGAGCAAACCATTCAGGATATATGCAACTATAGCATAGGGAGAGTATGCTGCCCTTGCTCAGCATATAGGCAGTGGTCCAAGCCATTGTATCTTAACCCCCAGCATGTTCTGAGAAGGTATTGTCTACTGTCAGCTTTGGTCTTCACATCAGACAGGGTAGGGAGGGGTGTTGTGTTGAATTGAACTGGAGAGAAATTTAACAAATAGAAAAGTAATGAAAACGAACTGGCATATGCATCAGACACTTATATGACCCATACTAATCCTCTTTCCAATGCCTGGAACAGCTCTGTTGTTGGGGAGGTGAGCCATGTCAACATTGGTGCTGAGATCTTGAAGGTACAAGCCCTTTGAGGCTGTAGGGCCCAGATGCATGCTTGTTGGTCTATAAGCAATGCAGTGTTATGATTGGATAGAATAGAAACCTATACAGAAGAATTGAAGGAAAAACAGTAGAAATGGCAGTGAAAGATGAGAAAAAGATGTGGCAAACCAAAAAAGAAAGTATAAGTCAGCTGGTCTATAACATCAAGTCTATGTCCCTGGCAACTCATACTACCACACTGGTGATGTGCTTGGTAATGACTAAGTGACTAAGAGAGGTGAATGAGGAATGAACTCTCAAATGCCAACACCTAACCACTCAATACACAATCACCAAATACAGTTGAGGTCGGTTGTTTTGAGTACAATAGAAGCACTCTTGCAGTCTTAAGTAAAACCAAAGAAACAGTCAATAAAGACAGTTATTCAACTCTATCTTGCTTTCAAAGATGCAATACTTGTGAGAGTAGTTTATAGCAATGTTTAAGTATAATTAGGACTTAGAATCAATGCCAAATTGTGCTCCAAATCAACTTGGAATATTCCAAAACCCAATGAACTCTGAAACCCAAATACTAAGTCTATCAAGCACTTAGGCTTGACTAGCTGAACTCTTGGCTGGCTAGTGGTCCTAAAAACCGAAGAACTTGTATTCTGATGCTGAAACCCTTATAGTTTGGAACTCAAATTAATCTGAAACCCAAAATACAGTTATTATTCCAATCTAATCCTCTCTAAGTGACAAAGCAACTTAAATAAATCACTAAGTCGAAGCAGAACTCAAAGTCCATTGTCCCAGGGACTAGCTACAGTGGGCTAAAAGGCCTGAATATGGGGGTGGGTCGCTTGCTTCCTATTTTCCCCCATTTCCTTCTTTTATACATCAACAACAGATATGGAATCTATAAATAAAGCATTCAAAATAGTATTTCTCCTGTTTAAAGCGGAATCACACCCTTATTCTGGAATGGCAGCACTCCTGGACTCCTCTATGCTTGCCCAGACCCACCTGGCCACTGCACAGCTTTATTTTAAGCCTACAGTGTCTGTGGATACCTAACTCCTTTCTGTCTACTCAGAGTTTTAATCCTCTGAGTTATTCTTAGTAGCTCAATTGATCAGGCCCAGTCAGGCCTGATCAACCAGTTCTATCCACTCTATTCCTCTCAATTCTAAGTCCCTTAGGTCACCTGATACCTAGGAAATTTGGACTTAGGCATTTGAGTCAAAACTCAGAGTGCTAGTCACAGATCATTGGATCCCTCTTCTTACTACTCCTAGATGATGCTGTCTTTACTCAATACTCCACAACTGGCTATGGTATTACCTCTAGCCATCTTAGAATATACTTGTCTTAGTGGCATGTAGAATTGGCCCCAGTTGAGGTACCATTTCTAGATCCAACTTGGACTTAGTATTTTCCAAGGTGTGGTGCAGAACTTTTCTAAGTTCAAACCTGACTTAGGATTTTTAACCTTAGGCCATGTTATTTTACAAAGTCTCTTTTCAACTTAGTATTGGTGACTAGCATGACTATCAGCTTGGAGTTTCAGCCATAGTCCTCTACTGGCTAATGGTCCTCAGTTACTAGAATATTCTAGTGTGTTATGCAGAATTTGCAAATTATAGGGCTGGACATGTACCCTGCATATCACCAGCTCAATGTCTGAGTTTGTGGAACTCCAGTTAATGATCAGTGACCATTCTGAAAGGATTGACCTGGCCATCACTGATCTTGGTATCAAGGAAATCTTTCTTGGCCATGATTGGCTGATTCACTACAACTTGCTAATCAATTGAAAGACTAGTCAAATCATGTTTGCATGATGCTAATGCTGGAAGATCCCATTCAAACTATCTGACAAGGATCCTGAGGATCAGTGGGATGAAAAAATAGAGGACAGAGAAACTATTCTTGCTATAGACCTGCAAGAGACTATAAACATTCATGCCATGCACTATGCCAATGACTTAGCAGCAAAGGCCAACAGGAGGAAGGAAGGAAGTGCCAGTCTTGGTGGTGTTGGTCTGACTAGTGGACTTTGTGCTTAGTGGCTGATAAGACTTGTGGTTGTCCTGGAAATTGGCCTGTTCTGTCTTTTGTCACTGTCACTTCTTATACATTTTGATGATTTGTTCCTTCCATACATCATATACCTTCAGGATATTCATCCCAATGTCTGAGATCATCTTGATATAGAAGAAAGGTGCTCTATATTTGAGCATCTCAACTATTCTATCATCATCAGTGATGTCATCTCAGATTCTGGCAAGCTTGCTGAGTCATTTCAACTCATCAAAGTACTCAGTGGCAGGTTTGTCTCCCATCTTATACTTCTTCATCTTGCTCTTGTGTACTTCTTGTATGATAGGGTCAGTGAATTTGTTACAAAGGAGTTGTTTGAATACTGGCTAGGATAGTAGATGATGGTGCTGCTGTCTGGTTGTTGACCAGAGGCTAGGAGAGAGCAAGATCTACCAGACCTTGGTTTTATCTTTGAGGTAAGTGGAGGCAAAAGCAATTCAATAGATGTTGAAGGAGAAATATACTGAGTAAATCTCAAAATATTGTTTACAATCAATAAGAAAATGATTGATATCATCTGACATGCTCTTAAAGGGGTACAGCTTGCAGAGCAAATTGGATTTGCAGTTAATAACAGCAGCATCCAGGGGTAATGCTCTCATTGGGTTGGAATATTCATTGAATGGCAGTCATCACTATTCTACCAGTGGCCCAGGGAATGAGTGAAAAGAATTATTGTCAGCAACTGGGCTATTCAGAGATGGAGTGTCCTTTCATACAATGATCTCATTTTGTATGGTGAACTTGAGTTTTACTGCTCTGGGATTGTCCCTCTCAGGAGCCTTTCTACTGGATTTGGCTTTATCAGATGGAGGTTGTCTGCTTAGGAGTTGGCTCTCTCTGCTGGTTCAGAGATTTTAGAATCTGGCAAGTTAAATAGTCAGCTGAGGTCAGAATCAAGTGAGCCAAGTTGCTGAACTTTGGACTAAAGGTATAGAGTTGGTATATCAGGTTCCAGTGCTTTGAATGGAGGGTGCTGTGTAGACAGCTCATTTCAGCATGACCAGAGAGGTTCACAGCATCACCTCAACCCTATATTTTGACTTATAAGATGGGAGCTTGCCAAGCTGATCCTCAGAGTGTGTCTGGTTGTAGACCCTAATAGTGTGTTCAGTTGCTGCATACTGTAAAATATCTCTTTTTTCAAGATCATCTGAGTTTGTATACTCTCTTCCTAGAGGTAATATTAACCAGTTAATGTCTCTCCATAAAAACATCACTCCCTTCTGATACAACCTTAAGTATTCTGTCTCCTGCTCTCACTGTATCTCCTCATCCAATGCCTCTTTGTTAGTTTCTTCTTTTGTATATTCCATAAACTTTCTCTATTCAAGAAGAATATTTTAGTCTCTGTTCTTATCCTCATCCTCATCATCTGTCTCTTTCTCACTATTCTTGGCAAGGAAGCTGTCAGGCTGGTCATAAATAGATGAAGAATGCAGTCTAATTGTCATAGGGGAGCCAGTCATCATTTCTGATACTGAGTCTGGCTGCATTGGTATCAGTTCCAAGAGGATGCTCAAGGGGTCAACCTGCACTGATCTCAGCATTTCTCCAATGGTAGCTGCATGTTCTTTGTTCCTCCAGCTCTTGGTGATACTGGTGGAAGTTTCAGTAAAAGTGAGAATTGAAGAAGAATGCTATGACCCTTCCTCTAAGGAATCATCAGAGACTATAGTCAGAGATATGAGCATTGAAGGAAACTTGAAGTCTATAGGTATTGTTAAGCCCAAATGACACATGATCTAAACATATGATAAACTGATGCTGCTTCATATTTGGGCAGTCATGTCAGAGTCCAGATATGTGTTATGTGGCTTTATATATCAAGACCTTTTAGATTGGCTTGAGATAAGATAGTGAAGATATAAACTTTAGCTTGAAGCTGAGTTACTACAGTGAGAGCTATGCTACTTATATATCAGTCATCATACATTCTAAAGATATGACTACCTAATTGTGCATTCTAGCACTATAGAGCATTTTGTCCAGTGTCATTAAGCTATCTACAAAAGGGTATTGTCTGTCATTGAGCAGTTACCATCACATTGAAGGACAATGACTGACTGAGCATGTTGTGATGACTAAGCCCTGATTAAGTGCCCTGGCTAAGCAAAAGATAGGGGTCAGTCTCTTCAAATGAAAGATAAAACAGTAGGAAATTGTAAAAATCATAATATTATCCTCTCATTAAGACCATTGTCCTGATAGCTTAATTAAGGAATAATTCATATTCATGTATGGCATCTGCAGTATCTATTTGTTTTTCATTAACCCACTGATTGGATTCAGATTCATAGCCCTTCCAGCTGACCAAATAGTCTATCATTATTGTCCTCCCACTGCCTTTTGCTTTGACTTTGCATATTTTATAGTTGAGTATTTGATCAATTTCATAATGTTCTTTGTTTTTGATTAGATCTGAGGGTGGTGGTGGAGGTTGCTCTTAGTTTGAGAATGCTGAGGCCATGTAGAATGTTAATAATATCTTATTGAAGGTATTATGGATCTTCCAGTAGGCTGGAAGTCATAATTTGTATGCTGCTGCATCTACTTTAGTGAGGACTGAGAATGATCCTATATGTTTGTCTGAGAGCTTCTGCTTTGGGTGAGGGAGATGGAGGTTTATTGTGTTGAGCCAGACCTTGTCTCCTATTGTGTAAGTGTGAGCTGCTATGCAGTGTTTGTCTTATTATTTTTTCATTGTGGCAGTGGCTTGTTGTAATGCAGTGCACATCTCATCATGGATCTTTGTCATTATTGAGGCAAAGTCCAATGATGCTGGCATTGTCATATGTGATCAGGAGGTTTGCATGATGTTTGGATGGCATCTGTAGTTAATAAAGAATGGATTTTGCCTGTTGCAGAGTGTATGTGATTGTTATGTTGAAAGGCAGTAAGCACTAGCCATTCCATCCAGTCATCCTGTCAGTAATTGATGAAGAGATGGAGGTATTTTTCCACTTCTTGATTCATCTATTTCATTTGTTCCATTGGTTTGGGGATAGTAAATGATTGATGTGTTTTGCTTGATGTTGAGGAGTTGGTATAAGTCATCCAGGAACTTGGATATGAATTGTGGACCCCTGTCTGAGATCACCACTTGAGGCATCTTATACTAGGCATATACCTTGTCACAGAGGACTTTTGCTCATCCTTCCAAGGTTAGCTCTATAGAGCATGTGACTGGGATGATCATCTTGAAGAAGTGGTCTACTATGATGAGGATGGCATCATAGCTATTACATTCTGGTAGTCCAGTGACCATATCCACTGAGATGTGGGTCCATGGTGATGATGGAACCTCATTCAGGTGGAGTGGTGCAGCTCATAGTTTCATTGAAGATTTGCCTCATTGGCAAGTCTCACATGCCTTGACATATTGCTCAACATCTTAGTTCATCTTGGGCCATCAGTACTCCTGCAGGACTAGTTCTTTTGTCTTGGCAATACCTGGGTGTTCAGTGGTCACATGGCCATGGCATGTGATGATAATCTTGCCACAAAGTGATTAATCTCTAGAGATGTAAATCTGTCTATTGTACTAGATCAATCCCTCCTCCTTTATTATTCCTCATTCATGATTAAGGAAAAGAGCAATTCATTGATCCCATTTGTGGGTATCCCTTATGATGCTCCTGATATGCTCATGAATCTCCTCCTCTGTTAGCATGATCATAGCATGGAAGTGTTCTGGTTTTAGCAGGACAACTTTCTTATTATCATCTTCTTTCTGATTGTGATCTGCTCTCCTACTGAGCAGGTCTGCCTTTTTGTTGGTAGCTCTGGCTTTGTGATGCAGTGTATACTGATATTTGAATAGTTTTATCACTTATTGGGCTTGTCAGCAGTTCAGTTTCTGGAGTAATCAGAAATATCAAAGGTTCTGATGATTGGTTCAGATTTCAAAGATCCAGACTAATCCAATTAGATAATGTCACCATTCTGCTAAGGTGAACATTATTGCAAGCAACTCTTTGTCATAGATTTTATAGTTGCATTCCATGACTGTGAGTGCTTTGGATAGGAATGCCATGGGTCACCACTGGCCATTCTGTTCTTAGGAGAGGATGGCACCAATGGCATCTTTGCTTGAGTCAGCTTCTACATGGAACCTTCCATCTTGAGTTGAGATGGCAAAGATGACATCCTCTGCCAGTCATTGTTTAAGGTTGTTAAATGTCACCTGCTGGAGGGTTCTCCAGGTCCACAGAGTATTGCTGGTTAATTGCATCATTGGTTGGACTATCTTGTTGTAGTCACAGATGAACCATCAGTAGAAGTTGGTGAACCTGAGGAAGGATTGCAGCTCTCTCTTTTTGGTTGGCTCCAGCCATTCTGTTATCTCTATTACTTTGACAGAGTTCATCTTGATACTTCCTTCACTGATAATAGCTCCAAGGTACTCAGTTTTGAGTACTTCAAACTTGCACTTCTCAGCTTTGAGGAATAATCAGTGTTTCCTCATCAGAGTGAGTATCTTTCAGACCAGGCTTCAGTGCTCCTCCCTGTCCCTGGACATGATGAGAATGTTGTCCAGATAGATGGTGACCTTCTCAGTGGCAATAAGGTCTTTGAATATGTCATTTATCATCCACTGGAATGTGGCCAGCAAGTTGGTGAGGCTAAAGAACATGACCATCAGTTCAAATAGTCCCCAGTTGGTACAGAAGGCAGTCTTCCATCCATCACCTTCTTTGATGCACACATTGTTATAGCCCCAGCACACATCCAACTTGGTATAGTATCAGGTGCCACAAAGCTTGTTCATGAGTTCTGAAATTAATAGAAGTGGGTAATGATTTTTGATCATCATCTTGTTAAGCTTCTGGTAATCCTATACTGGTCAGATTTTGCCATCCTTCTTCTTGATAAAGAAGAAGGGGGATGCCATTGGAGACTTTGATGATTGTATTTGTCTGCTGGAGAGATTTTCCTCCAGGAACTTGTTGAGCTTCTGTTGCTTGGTATTGCTAAGAGGATACACCTTGCAATCTAAATTGGTGTTGGTGTTAAGGACCAGCTCAATGGCATAGTCCCAGGGTTTTGAGCCTGGTAACTCATTGAAGCTCTCCTTCTCAAATAAGTCATGGTAGTCTTATGCCCATTCAGACATCAGTTCTTCAAATGTTTTCTCTTCCTTCCTCCTGTTGGCCTTTGCTGCTAAGTCATTGGCATAGTGCATGGCATGAATGTTTATAGTCTCTTGCAGGTCTATAGCAAGAATAGTTTCTCTGTCCTCTATTTTTTCATCCCACTGATCCTCAGGATCCTTGTCAGATAGTTTGAATGGGATCTTCCAGCATTAGCATCATGCAAACATGATTTGACTAGTCTTTCAATTGATTAGCAAGTTGTAGTGAATCAGCCAATCATGGCCAAGAAAGATTTCCTTGATACCAAGATCAGTGATGGCCAGGTCAATCCTTTCAGAATGGTCACTGATCATTAACTGGAGTTCCACAAACTCAGACATTGAGCTGGTGATATGCAGGGTACATGTCCAGCCCTATAATTTGCAAATTCTGCATAACACACTAGAATATTCTAGTAACTGAGGACCATTAGCCAGTAGAGGACTATGGCTGAAACTCCAAGCTGATAGTCATGCTAGTCACCAATACTAAGTTGAAAAGAGACTTTGTAAAATAACATGGCCTAAGGTTAAAAATCCTAAGTCAGGTTTGAACTTAGAAAAGTTCTGCACCACACCTTGGAAAATACTAAGTCCAAGTTGGATCTAGAAATGGTACCTCAACTGGGGCCAATTCTACATGCCACTAAGACAAGTATATTCTAAGATGGCTAGAGGTAATACCATAGCCAGTTGTGGAGTATTGAGTAAAGACAGCATCATCTAGGAGTAGTAAGAAGAGGGATCCAATGATCTGTGACTAGCACTCTGAGTTTTGACTCAAATGCCTAAGTCCAAATTTCCTAGGTATCAGGTGACCTAAGGGACTTAGAATTGAGAGGAATAGAGTGGATAGAACTGGTTGATCAGGCCTGACTGGGCCTGATCAATTGAGCTACTAAGAATAACTCAGAGGATTAAAACTCTGAGTAGACAGAAAGGAGTTAGGTATCCACAGACACTGTAGGCTTAAAATAAAGCTGTGCAGTGGCCAGGTGGGTCTGGGCAAGCATAGAGGAGTCCAGGAGTGCTGCCATTCCAGAATAAGGGTGTGATTCCGCTTTAAACAGGAGAAATACTATTTTGAATGCTTTATTTATAGATTCCATATCTGTTGTTGATGTATAAAAGAAGGAAATGGGGGAAAATAGGAAGCAAGCGACCCACCCCCATATTCAGGCCTTTTAGCCCACTGTAGCTAGTCCCTGGGACAATGGACTTTGAGTTCTGCTTCGACTTAGTGATTTATTTAAGTTGCTTTGTCACTTAGAGAGGATTAGATTGGAATAATAACTGTATTTTGGGTTTCAGATTAATTTGAGTTCCAAACTATAAGGGTTTCAGCATCAGAATACAAGTTCTTCGGTTTTTAGGACCACTAGCCAGCCAAGAGTTCAGCTAGTCAAGCCTAAGTGCTTGATAGACTTAGTATTTGGGTTTCAGAGTTCATTGGGTTTTGGAATATTCCAAGTTGATTTGGAGCACAATTTGGCATTGATTCTAAGTCCTAATTATACTTAAACATTGCTATAAACTACTCTCACAAGTATTGCATCTTTGAAAGCAAGATAGAGTTGAATAACTGTCTTTATTGACTGTTTCTTTGGTTTTACTTAAGACTGCAAGAGTGCTTCTATTGTACTCAAAACAACCGACCTCAACTGTATTTGGTGATTGTGTATTGAGTGGTTAGGTGTTGGCATTTGAGAGTTCATTCCTCATTCACCTCTCTTAGTCACTTAGCCATTACCAAGCACATCATCAGCCTGATTCTTAATACCATCCATATTGTACACTGGGATTGAGGCTATGGTGGCTCAGATAGGAAGGTTGTGCTTGCTGATGAAAGCATGATTGATTGAGCTGCCAGTGCAGCTGCTATCAATTAGAGTGGTAATAGCATGGGTGCTCTGAGATGGAAGAGTCTCAATCTGAGCTTTGGCTATCAAGTCTCTGCCCATGGTCTTGGACCATTGAATGAACTTCTGTGGTCCCCAAAGCTTGTCAAGCCATTTCAGAGCTTAGCAGCATTTGGACTCTCTCATCTCTTTGACCATTTCATCAATCACTTCTTCTGCCTGAGTCTTATGGACCCAGTTCTTGAGTACAGCTTTTGCTGCAGCTTTGCTTTTTGCATCTTTGATGGCTTGCCAGGTCTATTCAGTGTCAAATGGCTTTAGCTAGCTAATGGGGCTCTCTGCCTCTGTTCAGCCTGTGGGCATTTGAGTTTGTTTCTTGGGCAATTCTCATTGAGTGGTAGAGTTGGATATATTTGAATGTATGCATAATTTAAATATAGGTAGTACTACAGAGATATTGTCAGTCCATCCCATATCTGATTGTGACACACCATTTGGTTCTTTGGCCAAGTCAGCAGAATAGCTCACTGCTTGGCCTCATCTTTTACCTTCTTGATCTCTATTTTTGATCTGAGGGCTTTCTCTTCCTTCTGTAACTTGGCAATCTATACCTGGATATCTTCTTAGATATGTTTGTTCTTCTTCTGTAGGCAGTCTCATGCTATGTGGCTCTTCTGGCCACAATTAAAGTACTTTCCCTCCTTCTTGAGTTGGTCTATGTTCATTGGCTTTTCTGTTCTAGTGAATGTTGTGCTCATACCAGTTTTCTTCTTGTCATATAAGGAAGTTGAGGATGAGCCACTAGGCTTGGCAGATGTAATTGAATTAGGAGAGGTGGATTTCATTCCTTGTGTCTGGTTCTTCTGTTCTCTCAACAGAGTGGTCTGTTTGGCCTTCTGCCACTGTCTTTTCTTGTACATGCCAATGATGTGCTTCTTTCATGCATCATATCTCTGTGAGATATTCTCACTAATGTCTGAGATCATCTTCAGATAGGATGCTGAGACTCTCATCTTATATTTGACCATGTGCCCAAAATCAGCAACATCATCTCAAATGCCAGTGAGCTTGCTGAGTTGTTCTAGCTCATTGAAATATTTGGTGGCTGATTTATCCCCCATCTTGTAATCCTTCATCTTCTGCTTATGCACCTTCTAGACCATGGGGTCCATAAACTTATTGATCACTATTTGTTTAAACACCAGCCACAAAGGTAGTCAGTGATGTTGCCAGGTGGTTGACCAGAACATGGGAGTGAGAAGCATCCACCACATTTTTGTCTTATCTTCCATGTACATGAAAGTGAAGGTGACTTTATACATATCTAAGAGGAAGTACAGGGTGTATATCTGGAAGTATTGGTCACAGTCAGTCAAGAAGTGGTCTATATCATTGGATGCCCCCTTGAAAAGTCAGGGCTTGCATAAGAGATCAGGTTTACAGTTAAAAATAGCAGTGTCAGCTGTGAGCATGATCATTGAGTTTGAAATCCTGCCAAAAGGCAGAACATTCCATGATGTTGAGAGGCCTAGGAAAGAGTGGAGGGAGCCATCATCAGCAAGAGGACTCTCTGGTGGCTGTGCCTTTTTGTGCATGATGTGCCCATCCTTGATGGTGAACCTTAGATTTATTGCTTTGGGGTCATCTCCTTTGTCTGCAGGTGCCTGGCCACTCCTCTTGGCCTCATTTGGTGGTGGCTGTCTAGCAAAGAGTTAGCATGCTAGCTGGGCCCACAGATTCTGATAGAGGTTCTTCAGCCTAGGATGGCTCTGGGTGAGCCAAGATGCCATGCTGCAAATGGCCAAGGTTGTAAATGAATATCAAGAGAATATCATCTAGATCAAGAGTGCCATATAGATGGCATGACTAGGTGCTATGCTCAGCATCCACAGCATTGGTTCAATGTTGTATTTAGACTTATATGCCAGTAGTGGCACTAACTGGTGTCCTAAATATCTTTTATTGTAAATAAAAATCACCTGCTTGATAGCTGCATATTAAAGAATATCTGCACACTTGATATGGTCAGCAGCAGCATACCTCTGTCCTATGGATGACACTAACCAGGTGTTGTCTGTCCATAATGTGGCTGTATCTTCCTGATACAGTCATAAAAATTCCTTTTAGTGCTCCTCCTGCACTTCCCTAGCTAATTACTCTTCTGTTCTTCTTTGTGTGAACATACTTCTCCACTCAGATAGAGGGTTCTCTTCTCCCTTGTTGAGCTCACCCTCTTCTCCCTTGAGGAGGGAATTGTCATGCAGGTCATAGATGTCCAGGACATCCCTGCTGTAGTGGCTGAGCACTAGGTCCAGCAGTGTTGGGCTCAGGGCAAGGAGAAGGCTCTTGCCTGTCTCACTGCTGCTCTTGTGCATTGAGTCTCACTGTCTCTGTCTCCATTGCTTTGTGATATCAGCAGAAGTTTCTGTAAAATCAGAGCTGGAGGAAGAGGAGCATGATGCACCTGTCTAAAATTCATTGGAGGTTTCCTGTAGGATCGATATGCTCCTCATCTCCTCTGATTTCTCTATCTCTGCTTCAGAGAGATGACCCCCAATTCAGAATATCATCTGTATCAGTGATTGTGTTGGTCCCATAGGAAAGTGGGCAGTCATTGTCAAGATTGAGTGATATCTTTCAGTGGACATCGTTTACATGAATGACACTCTCAGTGAGTATCACCCACAGGTCAGGCTCAGAGATAGTGAGAGTACTAGGCTCCTGGAATGGGGTGTCAGAAACACTTGGGTCACTCTTGATGTTGGAGGGGTTGGAGTAAGGGCTTCCAGAGCCCATTATCCACTCTGCTGCTTCTTGTCTGCAGAGATAACACTTGAAGAGGGTATTCTTCCTTTCTTTTTCATATGTGATTCACATCTGTTCCTGCACATACTCAGCAAGGGATCAGCATGCTGAATTTTGTCCTCTCAGAGGAGGATCAGGTTGGTAATGTCAGTTGGTTGTGGCACATCTGATAGCATTCATATGCATCCTGTTCTGCTTGAAGCATCACCACCCTGGTGGCACTCCAGTTGCTCAACTTCATTGATGGCAGCTTGACAGTATCTCTGCTCATCACTGTTGTCAGCAAAGTATATGTCATCATCTCTGATGATATCTGTTCTTCCTCTCTCACTGTCAGTGCTTTGGTTCCTGGTGTAAATCTCTTGAGGAATAGACTCCTCACTTCCTGCTGGTGTTGTGTATAGGGACCCATGGCTGATGTTGAGAGAGATGCTTCCAGCCCTTGAAGCCATCCTAATGGCATCAAGGGAGTCTCTGGCATGGCATCCAATGCCAGGCTCAGAGGGTGCAGTTGAGGGAGTTGCCCTCATTGTATGAATGCAGCTAGGGATGTCTATGCACTCAATCTGTGAGATTGGCATGTTGGGCCTTAGTCTTTGAAACCCTGTAGCCCAAGGGTTGTCATCATTTTGGATGACAGCCATCAGGGGTTGAGATAGGTATCAGTGCTGCATCTCTTCCCTAGAATGTTGCAAAGGCAAACATCCAGGGTGGGCTTCAGATACAGGTCCTTCTGTGGGCTGGAAGGACTGTCAGGCAGAGGGAGGGATGTCATGGAAAGAGGTTGGAGGTGACATTTCATAGAATTTATTGTACTTGTTGAAAAGCTTGATAGTGCCTGACTACCCATGCAGTAACAGATTGATGTCCCTTACAGAGTTGAATGATTGCCAGTAAACCTAAAAGTGTACTTATAATGGCCACTAGTAGTTTAAAGAAGTTGTTAGTGATATCAGGGGTTGATGTGGATGCAGAGGGTATTCAGTTTCTCAGCACAATTGGGCTTAAGAAAGAGAAGCTAGAAGCTTTGAGCTAATTGTTAAGCCCAAATGACACATAACCTAAACATGTAGTAAACTGATGCTGCTTCACATTCAGGCAGTCATATCAGAGTCCAGATATATATTATGTGACTTTGTGTATCAAAATCTTTTAGATTGGCTCAAAATAAGATGGTGAAGATATAAACTTTAGCTTGAAGCTGGGTTACTACAGTGAGAGCTATGCTACTTATATACCAGTCATTGTCCATTCTAAAGATATGACTACCTAATTATGCATTCTAGCACTATAGAGCATTTTGTCCAGTGTCATTAAGCTATTTACAAAAGGGTATTGTCTGTTGTTGAGCAGTTACTATTGTGTCAAAGGACAATGACTGACTGGGCATATTGTGATGACTAAGCCCTGGTCTCATGGTCCTAAGTGGTTAGGTGCTCTGACTAAGCAAAAGATAGGAGTCAGTCTCTTCAAATGAAAGATAAAACAGTAGGAAATCATAAAAATTATAACAGGCATTGAGTACAGACTTGGAGTGAGAAGGGATAGTGTCAGTATCTGCAATACTGAGGGTTCCAGGAGGAGGGGGATAGGTGTTTCCCTGAGCTTCTTCTGCAGTGACAATATCTGTATACCCTGTCCAAAAGTCTGTTTCTGTTGGTGTACTGGACTCTCAGAAGGAAGAGCCTGTAGTTTTAGTGTAGAGCCCATACCAGGTGGGAGATTCAGATCCTCAGGTGATGGCCTCAAGCTTATGCTAGCAGTATCTGAATTGCCAATCATACTGTGCCTTCTCATACTTGCTCTGTGCTTGAGCTGCTGCATACTCAGCAGCATCTCAGGCTCAATCTTTTGCTTTCACTCTGGCTCACTCTGCTTAAATGGCAGCAGAGTAGTACTCATCTGATGCATCATCTGTAATACTGTATTGTGGGCCCCTTTTGAGGCTGGTCCAGGTGCAAAGCCCTTCTTCTGAGTCGACTTAGGCAGTGAGCCTCTCTTTCCATCATTCTAGCAGATTCTTGTCATTTGTCTGGAGATCAGTGGCTCCATGACTGTCACAGTTGGTGTGGACTGATAGAGCTGGGCTTCCTGCTGGCATTGCATATAATAAGTCATGTCCAGAGTCTGAGAACATGTCTCAAAGGCCTGAAGCCACTTTAGTGGCATCAAGAGAGTTCTGAGCATAGTCTCCAATCTCATACTTTGATGGGGCAGTAGAAGAGTTGGAGGACAGCTTGTCATCAAAGAAGTCATCAGAGAGATTCTTGTTCTCATGGTCCAGGACTGGAGAGAGGTGCACTGGGATCTATGGATTTCTGAACCCAGTGAGCTGAAGGTTGTGGTTTCTGCTATCTGTTCTTTGAGAGAGATAAGTGTATCTTTCTTCTTCTTGATCATGCCTTGTACCTGAGCTGCTGGGCTGGGCTTCTGATATGGTTCTATGCACAGGCTGGCAGGAAGCTCAGATAGAGGTGAGGATGTCATGGAAGGGGACATCAGAGATGACATTTCATAAGATTAACTGTACTTGCCAAAAAGCATGATAGTGCCTGACTATCCAAGCAGTTACTGATTGTCATTCATGACAGAGTTGAATAATAGCCAATAAACCCAGAAGCATTCCAATGATGGAAGCTAATAGTTCAAAAAAAATCATCTGTGAGATCAGAGGTTGTTGTGGCTGATGGTGGCATTCAGTTTCCTTTGCACTAATATGCATAAGAAAAGAAAAGTATAAGCTTCAAGCTAATTGTTAAGCCTAAGTGATATGTGACCAAAACACATGATAAATAAGCACTGTATCAAGTTTATACAGTCACACCTGAGTTCACTCAATGTATCTATGTGATGTTGCATTCCAAGGTCTTTGTGAGTGGCTTGAGATAGAATGATGAAGAATAAACTTTAGCTTGAAGCTGGAGATATACAGCAAGAGCTACACTATTTATATACTGTTTGAGTCCAGGTTAAATATATTCCTACTAATTGTGAGTTTCTATGTTAAGCCCAAGCGACACGTGATCTGACAACACGTGATAGACGGTTGTCCCTTCGCACTTCAAGGGATCACCCGAATCCACTTGTGATGTTGTC